>NW_006921834.1:2950752-2960013 GCF_000298275.1 Orycteropus afer afer
GGTTTGAACCGCCAGCCTTTTGGTTAGCAGTCAAGTGCCTTAGCCACTATGCTACCAGAGCTCCCATATTACATATATATTATATTATATATAATATAATATTACATATATGGGTGAAAATATGCACAGCGTATCATAGGCAAATTTAACCATTTTTACATGTACAAGTAAGTGTCCTTGGTTACATTCAAAATTGTGCTACCATTGTTGCTATCATTTTCCAAATTACTTTGCTACCATTAACAGAAACACACTGTCCCCTCAAACCCAATGCCTTCAACTCATAGTGACCCCTATAGGACAGACTAGAACTGCTCTATAGGGTTTCCAAGGCTGTAAATCTTTACAGAAGCAGACTGCCACATCTTTCTCCCTCTCCGCCACTACAGGCACCTCTAAAATTTCACTTTCCCTTCCCCTTTGATTCCTCACCCGAACACGTGTGACTTATGTGTATGGTACACACTCAGACTTCCTCCTCAACCCTTCCCATTTTGTATGCCCGGCCTCTTCTTCTGCCCGGGCCCCGCCCTTCGGCCCCTTTCCAACTCAGCCCCCACGGATCTCGCCCCCCCACCTCTCGCGAGAGGTGAGCGTGCCTGGCCGGACGGGAGGAAAGTATCTGCTACGCTGAGGGGGGAAAGAAGGAGCCGAAGAAAGATTGTGGGACCGAGGGCGGACGGGCGGGAGGCAGCGGAGCTACCAGCGGGTGAGTCTTGTTCATATTAGCTAGTCCGTGATCTGACGAGAGTCTCTCCTTCAACTCTGGCTAGTCCCAGTGTCCCAGACCAGGGTCTCCCCTCCTAGTCTGTGTTGGACGGGGGCGCTGAGGCGGTGGCCAGGCCCTGTCTGAGGAAGAGGGCGGGGCATGGACTAAAGCCGGCCAATAAAATAAAAGGAAGCCACAATTGGCGGCTGTGAGCGCTAATGGAAGATTGCCTTTACGTTGTGGAGTTCCGCCCATCTTCTCTCCCTCCTCCCGCCTCCTTCCTCTGGGTGGGAAGGCGGGGCCTGAGGCCTGAAGTGTGGGGAGAACTAGGGGTAAGTAGCCCCGGGGGGCACAGGGCGTGGCAAGGAGAGGGGAGTTGTATCTTGAGGGAAGGGTAGTCTAGTGGAGTCTAATGGAAGGGTCATGGAATGGGGTGGGATGGCATAGACGGAAGGGGTATTAAACTAGGTTAAGACCCACGACTTACCAAAGAGTAGAGTTAAGGGTTTGGCGTTGGAAAAGGCATAGGCAGGAGGTGGGGATAAGTGGGGAGAACCAGGAATCTTGATCAGGTGAAAACATGACATTGGGGTAGCTAGAAAGATAGGATGGGGTAAATCATTGGAAATTAGGATTTTGTCATTTAAATTGAATTGAGAAAAAGGAAGCCAGAGACATGATATCAGAGGAAAAGTATGAATTTTGAGAAAATAAAGTGAATTTTAATTAGGAAGACTTAATTGGGTGGGTGGGCTGAGTAGCCAAAAGGCATGGCTTCGGGAAAGGTATGGGAGTCAGGAGGGTTAGGGAAAGTTACTGTAAAGGAGACAGGTGATAGATTTTATAGCTGTCTCAGTATCAGAAGAAGGCTGGGGTATTGATTTTAGGGCTTCTGTTTGGGCATGGCATTCAGACTCGTGGCCAGCCTGCAGGAATGGAGGTAAAGAAAGAGAAAAATAGAACACTTTCATCACTTCTGCTCTGATTTCCTTTCTTTCTCTCTTCCTCTTTCCACACTTCACCTAAACAGGGATGTGGAGTTGGGACTTAAGCCTTCCAAGATGGAGCCCCATAGGGACTTACATGTTACTCTGAATTGCTTGTTAGGTTAACTGACTGGGGTGTTTACTACCCAGGACACCTCCTACCCAGATTCCCATGTTGCCACTTTCCTAACTTTTAAAAGTTTGTTTTTTACTTGACAGGGGATGTTTTACTATCTCTGAGAGTCCTGTTAAGTGTAAGTTAGTGGGTATACAGAGTTTTCTCAGTAAGCACAGTTGACTCCCGTGTTTAACATTTTTGCAGTAATCTAAGTAATTATTGGAGAGACATACCTTTATAGGCATTCTAAACACACAAAAATACACTAAAATGAATTTGTTATGCTAAATATGTGACTTACCCACTCATATTCTTGAGGATTTGTTAAACAGATAGTTACAAGTACTTTTAACATACTTTCCCCACACACACATAGTATAAACAAAACAAAAACATATTTCAGGAAAGTGAAAAAATTTTAGTTTCTTCTTTTGTGCCCAGACTCAGAAGCTTAAAAGATATGTCCTAATATCTTAGGGCAAGGGTTGGGGAAATCAAACTCAATTTGTACTTGAACATAGAGGATATAAGGTAAGTGGAAGCTATTGCGAAATGTAACATATTTGTAAGAAAAGAAGCTAAAGAAAAGTTTGGCAGCTATACTGCTAAGTAGTCTTACCAGTTTGTCCTTAGTTCTGTACAGAAAAGGCACAGGCTTTGCCCTTTGGTAGTTGAAATCATAAATTGCAATAATACAACCAATTAATAATGTCTTTGCTATTGCATAGCTTTCTCTTTATTTTTTTCTCTTATTTTACTTTTGAGAAGCAAAATAATGTCAGAAATACTGGTAAAGTTATTATTTGAAGAGAAGTCAGAGTATGTAGTTTTGTGTTAACCTTTGCTTTTCAGAAACCCTTTGAAGGCAGAAAACTGCTCCTGTAGTACATTGAAACCAATTAATTCCTGACCCTGTAACATTTATCACTGAGTTGGATATTTCACATAAAGAACTTTGCTTACTGAACATTCAGACAGCCTGGCAGCTGCACAAAAAACATCCAATGAGAGAACAGAGTCCTTGTTTTGTTCTTCCATGGTAGAATTTGTGATAGCTTTGACTTGGGTATTATTGAATACAAGACTTTTTTTTTTTTCTTCCGTCATTAGTGTACCACCTAGCAGAAAGTGAGCCAGTAGTAACACTGCTCATCTTTTAACTTGTGGATCACAGTGTTTACCCTGTGGTAGTTTCAGTGCCTTTGTTTTCCATGGCTTTTAAGTGTTAATAGCTGTCATTATTGTATCTTATTCCTTTTCCTCTCCCCACTTTCAACCCAAAATAACAATTATTTTTTCAGCCAACTCATAAGCAACTACTTTGCCTCAAGTAAAGACCCTAGCTCTTCCTGAACACAGCTGCTCTGAAGTTCTCACAAGTTTTTGTTTTGAGCATGTCAAGACTGAGTTTTTCCTAGGCTGCAGTGAGAATGGGTCAGTGTTAGAGCAGCCTCCCTTGTCTGATAAGGAGGAGCCTTCGCCTTACAAGGAAGTTTTAGGTGGACTAAATTTTAGGTACAGCCATGCAAATGCTTTCTTCTTGAGACTAGTTGGCAGGCTGGCAGATAATTATCCCTTATCTCTTGATAAAGGTAACTAACAGTTAAGTTGTTTCATTGAGGAAAAACAGCGCCAGTACCAAACCCACTGCCATCAAGTCAATTTCAACTCATAGTGACCCTACAGGATAGAGTAGAACTGCCCCCATAGGGTTTCCAAGGCTGTAAATACTTATGGAAGCAGACTGACACTGAGCAGCTCATGGGTTCACGCTGCCTACTTTTGGTTCACACTGCGTACCTTTTGGTTAACAACCCAACGCTTTAACCACAGTGCCACCAGAGCTCCCTAAAATAAATTTGGCATTTATTAAAAATAAAGCTTTAATTTAATAGTTTCTCTGAAAATGGTATTATGAATTTAGAATTCATGAACAATCTTCATCTCTTTAGAAACATGTCAAAGAAAACAGTTTTTAAGCTTCTCTGACATGTACCCATTTTTAAATATTGCCTTCCCCTGACAGACTAATTCAGTCTTTTGAGGGGATCAAGTATATTCGGGAAATGTGAAAATGTATCATATCTGGAGTCCGTGTTGGCGGTCTTAACTTCTGAATGTTGTGAGGAAGAAGTCTGCACTTCACAGCTACTCTGCTCTGTTATTGGAGTTCTGTTTTCAGAACATTCTTTATATTGTGCTGAAGCTCATTTGTTCTGCCACCTGATGATGTTGTTTGTTGTTATAAACCTAATATACAGATAAATATTTGTAGTTGGTATTAGTTTTTATATACCACAGTAATAAACCTAATTCCTTGTCAGCATGATAGGCCTTCAAATATTTAATGAAGTTATGCCTTAGTAGGGCTTTTCTTTCTGGGGTAAATTATTCTTAAGTTTTTTCAGCTGTCCCTTAAATGACATTTTTTTTTGAAATTAGTTTCTTGCTTCTTATCAGCTTGTTGTTGTTATGTGCTGTCGAGTCGGACCTGACTCTTAGCGACCCCTCCTTGGGTTTCCGAGGCAGTATCACTACAGAAGTAGATTGCCTCATCTTCCTTTCGAGGAGTGGCTGGTGGGTTTGAACCGTCAGCCTTCTGGTTAGCAGTCAAGTACCTTAGGCACTATGCTACCAGAGCTCCTTCTTACCAGCTTAGTTGTCTGATTTTCAGGGTTTCTTACCTAGCTCTGAATATAACCTCTCAGATCATTGCAAAGTACAGGGAATAATAATGCTGCTTTTTTTACTGAACTCTATATTCTTAAAGTCTAAAATCATATTCATTTGTGCATTTGATTTCTTTTAACATAATTGAGTACATTTACCCTGGTAATTGTTATATTGTTAATTTTAGCTTGATAATGTTCAGACTTTAGACCATTCTTCATATCTTTGTAACATTGACAAATTTGATAACTGTTGCACCTGTATTTTCATTTTAGTTCACTGGTAAAGATGAATAAGGGTGAAACAGTGCTATACAACATAAGTAGTCTTATTAAACCAAAACCAGTTATAGTTGAGTTGAGCTTGATTCATGTTGACCCTGTGTGTGTCAGAGTATAACTGTGCTCCATAGGGTTTTCAATGGTTGCTTTTTCCAAAGTAGATCACCAGGTTTTTCTTCCAAGGTTCGTTGGTAGATGCAAACCACCAGCCTTTTGGTTAGCAGGTAGGCGCTTTATTTGTGTCATTCAACACATCCAGACTGTCATTAGGTTGACGGTAATCCATTATTCAACCTTTTGGGTACAATTCAGTTATGAACCAAACCCTCTTGCTCTTTTATCATCTAACCGATATTTTCTGTGAATTATCAAGAGTGACTTTGTGAGGTGTCCTGTTGAAATGCAGATATAGTCTGTCTCTCATATATCCCTGAGCTCCCAAACTAGTGACCCTGTGAGAAAATAAAGTTAGACATTAGTTACTCTTGGTTATTTTATGCTAGTGTTTAGAGATCGCTGTATTATTTACCAATTGTTCATAAACTATCTATTTAATAATTCATTTTAGAATTGTTCTGGAAACATTTCTATTTTACCTGTCAGTAATTTCTGAAATCTACCTCCCTCTCCCTCATTTTTTAAAATTGTGATTTCTTCCTCTATTTCTAAGACTTCTGATCTTGTTTTCTTTTTCTTTTCTTTATTTATAATTATAGAAATACTAAATATTTCTTCGTAATTGCATATTTTCTGTCATCAGGTAAATTCTGTTTTGGAAATGTTTAGAAAGAAACATCATTCCCAAAACATTTTACATTACAAATTAAATAAACTATGGCCCATTTAACAGTTGCCTTATAGCTTCCCCATAATACTGACAACTTTTCGTTTTCATTAAAACCTATATATAAACTGTAAAAATACATATATGTGTGTTATATATATACAAATATATATGCCATTTATAATTACAGTTTATTGGTATGATGGTCTAAGTTTTCCAGGCTGTGTGCTGTATGTGAAATGGTACTACAAACGAGATAGATCATCAGAAGACATCTCTAGGGACTGAAGGTTTTGTGTTGGCAGCCAACAACTTTCCTGCGTGTTAATTTTAGACCTGACAGTTGAATTTATGTTTGAGCAATTTTAGCTGATAAATGCATTTTTAAAACTCCTTCCTCTTTTGAGGTTTTAATTTTTACTTTCGTTTTTTAAAAATTGCAAATTGTGAATGGAAATGTTTGTGTGGATTAAAGTAGCATGCTGTTAGTCATGGACAGGGTGCATTTTCTTTTGGTACCTTCTCATATATCTGAAATTATTTAGCTATGAATTCTCCTGGAAAGCAGAAGGATGGACTTGATGACCCCTCAAGGTCCTTTCCAGTCCAAAAATTCATAAACAGACGCTCAGATCAAGGAACTTAGTATTGAAGAATCAGGAAGAAAAATAGACTGTAAGGAAAATGAAATTGAAATGGTTCTACTGACCTAGTGGGAATGGATGAACAAATAATAAGGAATATAAATGATGAGAAATAATAACTCCTTTGAGCTAAAAATAAAACAAAAAACAACAACAAATATTTTGCATTGGGGTCATTTCATGTCTTAAAATATTTTATCATGACATTCTCTCTTCATTATTTCCCCAGTGGACACTTTGTGTTGAAAGAACATTGTTTTTGTTTCTTTTTTCTGTTAAATCATAGTATTTTGTTTTATTTCCTTTTGTTTAAAAACTTTTTCCCCCTTCTAAATAATGTACTAACTTCCTGTATACAATGAAGCAAAATTCAGTTTTGTTTTGAAAGTAAACATGTGCTATATAGCTTCCTTGGAGAGGAAGGTTGAGTGTTACAATTAGCAAAGGTTGTATGAAAAGATAAACTTGTTATCTGGCTTTTAAAACTTTGTAGGCAGACATCTAGGAAAGGTTCCCAACCAAAGCTGAGTTAGTAATCTTCTAAGTATACAGAACATAATTTAAGAGCTTATGAGAATAAAACTTATTACAAACTCAATAGGTTGTTTCCATCTTTAGGTAATTTTAATCCTAAATATTTTCATACATTTTACACCAGATTGAGTGTGTTTAAAAAAAAAAAGTTTCCCTTTTCTCAATATTCTGTTTCTACTTAATATCAGGTGATAAAAGTCTAACTGAAGTCAAAATTTACAATAAAAAATTACTTAGTGAGCTTGTGGCTTGAGCCCCTATGCGAATAGTGTTGTTCTGCCATAACCCCATATCCCTGTCTCACAAAACCCAACTTGCTTTCTCTAAGTAGAACTTTCATATTTCCTTATCTGATAGTGCTGCTTTTTGACTTAGTGGACAAGGGAGGGAGGTTTATGTGCTAAGCTAGTCCAGTTTTATTTGGGACTTAAAATTTATCATGCAGTAGAAAAATTACATTTTTCAGTTTTAAAAGCAGGGTACCACCATTCTTTCTGAAATACATGCTTGGCTGTAGTATAAAATCAGGATCATTTATTGAATATAACATGATTGCTGTAAATGATGTGTGTTGGCACCACATTTCTTTCTGATAATATTTATTTAAACTTTATCAAACTTGAGCAACATCATGTTGGTTTTATTTAACATGGTATTTCTGGCACCATCATGTCTTCTGCAGCACCATTTTCTTTAACCCACTGAGATTTTGGCCAAGGAGTAGTTTCCTAATATTTTACACATCTTTGTTTAGGACTGGTGAGTGGGAGCATCAAAATACTTAAAATAGATCACTTTATTGCTAGTATGTGGACAGACTTAGCAAATTTTTTTTTTTTTTGACACCTCTAAGTGACTCGATAGGAACTCTGGTAGCATAGTGCCTAAGGCACTTGACTGCTAACCAGAAGGCTGGTGGTTCAAACCTACTAGCCACTCCTCAGAAGGAAGGTTGGGCAATCTACTTCTGTAGTGATACTGCCTCGGCAACCCAAGGAGGGGTCTTTATGAGACAACTGGACAGCACATAACAACAACAACAAAGTGACTCCATGATTGTCATTCTTGGATATGGTAGCTATTTCCTGCACAGGATCAAATTCATACTGGAGTTTAATAATAAAGTCCTAGTAAGTTTATTGTTTATTTGCAGACTATTTAAATTAAGTCCCTGAAAGTTTTAGATTGATCCTTAAAGATCATTATTTTGGGGTGTATTTCTACTGGTTATTATTTTAGGGATCATAATCTATCTGAAAATGAGCAGGAAAAAAATGGCAACACTAGATTTTTGTTTGATAGCCTACCAGTTTCCAGGAATGTTTCTGCTTCCAAAATGTCTATTGAGGCCAAACATAGGTATAATGTTCTGTAGTTATTTCTATAATGCTCCTTGGAAGCGAGAATGGCCAGACTACGTCTCACATACTTTGGTCATGTTGTCAGAAGGGACCGTTCTCTGGAGAAAGATGTCATGCTTGGTAAGGTGGAGGGTCGACGAAAGAGGGGAAGGCCCTCAACGAGGTGTATAGACATGGTGGCGGCGGCGATGGGCTCAAGTGTAGCTAGAATCGTGGAACTGGCTCAAGACCAGGTGATGTTTAGTTCTGCTATGCCTAGGGTCGCTATGAGTTGGAGATGACTCAATGGCACCTAACAACAACAACAACAGTTATTTCTAACTTTGTTTCCTCTATCACTTTAGCAAGTTGTTTCATTGTTCTTGCTTTATTAATCTTTCCGGGGATAACTTGGAATAGTCTTTGAATCTTCTAAAAGCCTAGAAAGCCTTAAAAAAATGTTCTTGTTAGGTAGTTGCCTATAGGAAGCTGCTTCCAGGTAGGTTCTAAGCTTTAACCGTGTCTTGCCTAATTTATGATTCAGCTTAATTCTTCCCCTCCCACTAATCTGTTTTCCGTCGTTTCCTACAAAACTATCTGTTTTAGTAAACTGGCTCTTTTCTTGAAACCTACACCTTCATGTCTGAGCCTGAAATCTAGAAATTAATTTCAGCCTTCTCTTTGATTAATCCAGGGTACTCTACTCACTGTTTGTGTATTTCTTAAAGCAGTGATCTCAAACTTTTTGGTCTTAGTACCCACCCTTCTAAAAAATTATTGAGGTTGTCAAAAATCTTTTGTTTATATGGGTTATGGCTACTGAAATTTAGCATATTAGAAATAAAAAATTGAGAAAAAAAATAGAATATTTTAATTTATTTAGAAATAACAGTAAACCCATTACATGTAAACATAAATGGCATATTTTTAAATAGAAAATAACTATATTTTTCCAAAGTAAAAATAATCTAGGAAGAAGAGCTGCAAATCTTTTTACTATCTGGCATAATAAAAAGCAGCTGCATTCTCCTATTTGCTTCTGCATCTAATCTGTTGCAGTATGTTGTTTTTGTTGAAGAAGCTGGCCTCACAGAGATACGTAATAGGAAAAGGAAGGAGTATTTTAACAGTTTTGTGTGTGTGTGTGTGTGTGATCTGGGTGAAGATTTACAGAGCAAATTCACTTTCCATACAG
>NW_006921834.1:2961225-2986943 GCF_000298275.1 Orycteropus afer afer
AGGCCACACCCCTAGGGAAACTCCCTTTCAACAGATTGGCCGCTCAAAACATAGTCGTCTGATCCCATCATGGAAACAACCACACCACAACAGCTCAATCCACATAGAATTGTCATCCAGCCAAGTTGACACACAGCTCCAATTATCACACCCACTTTATCCAGGATCTCTTACATAGATCCCCCTCTGAGTGGCTGACAGTAGTAGCCAGGCATCATCTAGTTGTTCTGGTCTCATAGTCATATAGGTTGAGGATCGCATGGTGTACCAGTTGCTTGAACGAATTGTTTCCATGAATCTTTGGTTTTCTTCATTCTTCTTTGCTCTGGATGAGGAGAGACCCATCATTGCATCTAGATGGCCGCTTGCAATCTTTTAAGATCCCAGTCGCTACTTGGCAAAGTAGGATGTAGAACAATGTTTTGTGTAGTACGTTATGCCAATTGAGCTTGATGGCCCCTGCAAATATGGTCCCGAGCCTATAGGTCCAACTACTCGCTCCCGCTGGATAGCTGGCTGTGGCCAAACTTTCAAAGTCATTTTTCTGGACATTATGTAAGCATGTAAGAAAAACCTGTTAGTTGCTGAACTGTTGGAAATAACACAATTCACCTGTAAGTTGAATTATAAAAAGATGTGGTAGCCATTTTTGCATCTTGTTTGAGGTGTGTGAGAGCAGGTAATTAGGTAACTTGACTCCTTTTTTGCCTAACCCCCCATTTTTTTTGTTAACTCTGCCTCAGTTTCCCAGTCTGTTAGCAAAGTATTTTATAAGAACCCTGATAAAAGCAAAAGGCTAATTAGTTTAAGACTGAAGTAGTATATGTGCTTTCTGCTTCCTTTTACTAATGAAATAATGAATGGTAAATACTGTTTTATTAATGGAAAATAAATCCAGAATTACTGAATAGAAATTTTACTTCCTAACTAATCTGCTGTCTAGTAAAACTTGAGTCTTCATTTTTTCCTGAGGTTCACATAACTTGCATTATTATAGTCTCACAATTTTTATGTTTATTGGAATCTTTTCCTTAAGTCAATTTTCTAGATGTAATGAAATCACAGCAGCACTGAGTATCCTATGGAGAATAAAATGTTGAGACTGTTGTGGTGTGGAGCTTCAGTGTTTATACTCTTTGCTTGTCGTTGTTCTTCTTATTTGCCATCGAGTCGGCCCCGACTCATAGCGACCCCTCCTTGGGTTTCCGAGGCAGTATCACTACAGAAGTAGGAATGCCCAACCTTCCTTCCAAGGAGTGGCTGGTGGGTTTGAACTGCCAGCCTTCTGGTTAGCAGTCAAGTGCCTTAAGCACTATGCTACCAGAGCTCCTACTCTTTGCTTAGCAGCAGCTAAATTATTTTAGAGTCTGAGACTTGGTATCCAGAGTTGTGTGCTTGGAAGAGAACTGTTTGTACAGTTGGCCCTCCATATCGTATATGTGGGTTCCAATCTCGGATTCAACCTACAACAGATTGAAAATTGGGGGGGGGGCAGGGAAGGTGGAGAGCAATTAAGAGGTCAAAGTCATCCCTTAGAGGCTAAGAGGTAGCATAAAGTGCTATTTACATATCATCTACATTGTATTAGGTATTATAAGTAATTGAGAGATGATTTAAAGTACACAGGAGGATGTGCACAGGTTATATGCAAATACTAGGAGCTCTGGTAGCCTACCTAGTGCCTAAGGCACTCGACTGCTAACCGGAAGGTTGGCAGTGCAAACCCACCAGCTACTCCTCGGAAGGAAGATGGGGCAATCTACTTCCGTAGTGATCCTGCCTCGGAAACCCAAGGAAGGGTCACTATGAGTCGGGTCCGTCTGGAAAGCACATAACAACAACAACATGCC
Organism: Orycteropus afer afer; assembly: GCF_000298275.1. Taxonomy (NCBI): domain Eukaryota; kingdom Metazoa; phylum Chordata; class Mammalia; order Tubulidentata; family Orycteropodidae; genus Orycteropus; species Orycteropus afer. The sequence continues at coordinate 2,963,076 of NW_006921834.1, forward strand.
GTTGTATATATAGGACTTGAACCATCCACAGATTCTGGTATCTGCAAGGAGTCCTGGAACCAATCCCATGCCAATGCAAGGGATGACTCTATATATAATTTATTTCTTTTTAATATAAGAGATTGGAGCCCGTAGAGCTCTGTTTGGGTGGCTGTCTAAAATTTTAAATTTTTTATAGTGGAGTTGAAAGGCATTTGGTACCTGCTAAGCCTTGTTTCGGGAGCTCTGGTAGCATACTGCCTAAGGCACTTGACTGCTAATCAGAAGACTGGCAGTTCAAACCCCCAGCCACTCTTCCAAAGGAAGGTTGGGCAATCTACTTCCTTAGTGATGCACACTGAGTGCAATTCCTAAGTGTTTAATGTAAGTAATATTCATTGTGTGAGGTGGCATTAATGGAGTTCTAAAAATGGGTCATTTTTAGATGGGTAACAAAGAAGGAACTGTCTTGAGCTGCTTGGTTTACTCTGTGTATAGATACAAATCTAAATTTCAACTATGTCTGTTTTCTATATGAAGCTTTTAGTTTAAAAGTTTACAAAGCTTTTTTTTGGTAGTCCTTCCAGAACTTAATTTATTATTTTGTTTGTTGTTTCATAATAGAAAATGAGCAATTTTGTACTTTAAAAAAAAAACAAAAAACTTTGTGTGATTTTAAAATATACTGTTTAATACTTTAGAATAATGGTCTAGCAGATATAGGCGTTTTAAAAAAACTCATAGACTTTTTTTTTTCTATCAGTAATATAGACTGGCAGACATTGTATTACTAAGTTATATTAAAATGCCTTTTTTAATTATAAACAATCCATGAGCATTGTAACTTTGGAAAATACTAAAGGTACAACTACTGCTTTATTTTTTTGAGGAATTTAATGTACAAGGTATTACACACATTAATGTAACCAACCCCCAGAATTAATAACGGTTAATATTTTTTATATTTGTTTCTAATTTTATTTTTAATCTAAAGAGCTCATTATTCCTTTTTTTAAAAAGTTTACATATTATGGATATTATGTTGTTGTTGTTAAGTGCCGTTGAGTCGTTTCCGACTCATAGCGACCCCATGCACAGCAGAATGAAACACTGCCTGATCCCGCGCCAGCCCCACAATCCCTGCTATACTTGAGCCCATCATCGTAGCCACTGTGTCAATCCATCTCGTTGAAGGCCTCCCCCTCTTTCATCAACCCTCCACCCTACCAAGCATGACATCCTTCTCCAGGGAATGGTCCCTTCTTACAACATGACCAAAATAGGTGAGACAAAGTCTGGCCATTCTTGCTTCCAAGGAGCATTCTGGCTGCACTTCCTCCAGGACAGATATGTTAGTTCTTTTAGCAGTCCATAGTACTTTCAGCATTCTCCGCCAGCACCACAACTCAAAAGCATCAACTCTTCTCCGGTTTTCCTTATTCATTGTCCAGCTCTCACAAGCATACGAGATGATTGGAAACATCATGGCTTGTGTCAGGCGCACCTTAGTCCTCAAGGAGATATCCTTGCTCCTCAGCACTTGAAACAGTTCCTTCGCAGTTGACTTTCCCAATGCTACACGTAGTCTAATGTCCTGACTGCTGCTTCCGTTGGCATCGATTGTAGAACCAAGCAACGTGAATTCTTTGACAACCTCAATCTTCTCTCCATTTATTGTGATGCTGCTCATTGGTCCAGTTGTGAGAATTTTTGTTTTCTTTATATTGAGACGTAATCCATACTGCAGACTGTATTCTTCAACCTTCATCAGTAGGTGCCTTAAGTCATCCTCACTTTCAGCAAGCAAAGTTGTGTCGTCTGCATATCTCAGGTTGTTAATGATTCTTCCTCCAATCCTGATACCACGTTTTTCTTCATATAGTCCAGCTTCTTGGATTATTTGCTCAGCATATAGATTGAATAAGTGTGGAGAAAGAATACAACCCTGACGCACTCCCTTCTTGATTTTAAACCATGCAGTGTCCCCTTGTTCTGTTCGAACGACAGCCTCCTGGTCAAGGTACAGATTCCTCATGAGTACAATCAAGTGCTCGGGAATTCCCATTCTTCTCAATGTTATCCATAATTTGTCATGATCCACACAATCAAATGCCTTTGCATAGTCAATAAAACACAAGTAAACATCTTTCTGGTATTCTTTGCCTTGAGCCAAGATCCATCTGACAACAGCTATGATATCCCTTGTTCCACATCCTCTTCTGAATCTGGCTTGAACCTCTGGAAGTTCTCTGTCGATATACTGCTGCAAACGTTTCTGAATTATCTTCAGTAAGATCTTACTTGCATGCGATATTAATTATATTGTTCTATAATTTCCACATTCTGTGGGATCCCCTTTCTTTGGAATGGGCACAAATATGGATCTCTTCCAGTCAGTTGGCCAGGTAGCTGTCTTCCAAATCTCTTGGCATACCTGAGCGAGTGCCTTCAATGGATATTATAGATATGACTAAAATAATCTTTAACTAATATTTATATTCCTACTATTTTCTTACAACCCCAGAAGCAACAATATCATGCATTTAGTATTTTTGCTTGCTTTTTTAAAATAGATTTAAATTATGCTTCATATGCATTTTTATATCCTGGCTTTTCTACTTAATGTATACCATTGTCTTGTATCATTAGTTTTCAAAAATACTATTTTAAACAACTTAAATATAATCCATTGTAAGACTGCCTTAATTCATTTTATCCATTCTTTTTAAACATTTAGTTTAATTTCTGTTGTTTCTTTTCCTTCTGTCATAAATATGACTGATGAACATTTTGATATATTTAAATGGCTCAAGTTTCTAGTTTTATCCTCAGAATAAAGTCCTGAAAGAAAAGTAATTTGTTTGAAGGATATAAAACACTTTAAGACATTTAATATAAATATTGCCAGATTGCCTTCCAGAAAGATTGTCCAAAACGTACTCCCAAAAGTGCTATATTAAGGGGCCCTTTCTGCTGCATCCTTGATTGACGTTCTTTTGTACTTGACTATATATCTTAATAGCTCTGAGGTTTTATTTTCAAGGTTCAGTTAAGGATTAACTTGAAAATACCTTCCTCCTTTTAGCACTCTTAACCAAAAACTAAAGCACATCCCCTACCTTATTTGGATAATAAGAATGTAATGGGTTGGGTGTAGTTACAATGTGCTTTAGGCACAGAGTAGTTGTAAATATGTACATAAAAGATGTCTCAAGTATGTATATCCTTAAATACGTAAATACATGCATAGAAAAAGTCTGTGGACCCAGTAGCTTTCTACAAAAACTTGAAGTGTAAAATTTCAGCCAAGTATACATGAATGGCAGCTTTAGGTTAAATAAGTAAATATTTAGTAAGCCTCTATTATGTTAGGACAGGAAAGGCTTCCTGGAGGCTAAAGCCTACCTGTTGATATCAAGTCCATTATGACTTATAATGATCCTATAGAACAAAGTAGAACTGCCCATAGAATTTCCAAGGCTGAAATCTTTATGGAAGCAGACTGTCTCATCTTTCTCCCATGGAGCAACTAGTAGGTTTAAACTGCCAACCTTTTGGTTAGCAGCTGAGTGCTTAACCACCACACTACCAGGGCTCCTTTTGGTTATTCTTGATTTTTATGAATCTTTGATTTTTATGATACATATACCTTTCTCATTTATATACCCAGCAATTTCTGCTTTTTGTCATTAAAACCAAACTCACTGCTGTCGAGTCGATTCTGACTCATAGCAACCCCTCCTTAGGTTTCTGAGTTGGTATCTCAATGGAAGTAGATTGCCCAGTCTTCCTTCCAGGGAGTGGCTGGTGGGTTTGAACTGTCTGGTTAGCAGTTAAAAGTCTTAGGCACTATGCTGCCAGAGCTCCTTTGTCATATGTTGTTGTTGTTATGTGCCATCGAGTCAAACCCGACTCATAGTGACCCCTCCTTGGGTTTCCGAGGCAGTATCACTACGGAAGTAGGATTGCCCAACCTTCCTTCCGAGGAGTGGCTGGTGGGTTTGAACCGCCAGCCGTCTGGTTAGCAGGCAAGTGTCTTAGCCACTATGCTGCCAGAGCTCCCCTTTGTCATATAGGAACCTAAAAAATGATCCGTGGGTGTGTTTTCACGTGGCTTTTGTTCCTCACTTAGAGTTGATCCTTCTTATTGATAACATTAGTTGGTTGCTAGAGAAAGGATTGCAAGTAGGTTCAGAGAATTAAATCTCAGTGACAAAGTCCACCCTCATTCTTTCAATTTTTTAATTTTTATTGTGATTTGGATGAAAGTTTACAGAGCAAATTCATTTTCCATAAAGCAGTTCATGGACATTTTGTTTCATGACATTGACTGTAATCTCCATAATATAACAGCTCTCTTCGCACTTCCTCCCTGTATTTACCTCTTCCTGGTTCCTTCTTTCTTCTGCATTCCTGCCCTCTGAGGTATCTTTTCTGTGTAAATATTGCCCTTCTGATCTCCCATGATTGATTCTTCTAACGAGTGTACCTTACCAAAAAACAACTTATTTCCATTGAGTCTACTCAACTCATAGTGACCCCTCCTTGGGTTTCTGAGGAAGTATCTCTAGGAGAGTAGATTGCCCAGTCTTCCTCCCAGGGAGTGGCTGGTAGGTTTGAACAGCCAGCCTTCTGGTTAGCAGTCAGGTGCCTTGGGTACTATGCTACCGGAGCTCCTAGCTACCTGGTATAAATGTTTACCTTACGTGTCTGTCTGTTGTTTGGCTGAAAGCCACAAGAGTAAGTTGAGTTACAGAACTGAAGGATGATTAGGGGCTGTAGTCTCAGAAATTTCTCTTATCAGACCAGTAAGCCTGATCTTTTTTATAATTTTGAGTTTTGTTCCATATTTTTCTCCCGTTATATCTAGGATCTCCTATTTTGATCCCTTTTTGAGTGATTGACAGTGGTAGCCAGGCACCATCTAGTTCTTCTGGTCTCATGGTCATATCGCCAAGGTTTGTGTGGTTTACTGGTCCCTTAGACTAATTGTTTCCATGTGTCTTTGATTTTCTTCATTCTTCTTTGCTCCGGACAAGGAGAGACCCATTGTTGCATCTAGATGGCTGCTTGTAAGTTTATAAGACCCTAGTCGCCACTCACCAAGGTAGGATGTAGAGCAGTGTTTTTAATGTTATGCAAATTGAGCTTAATGTCTCCTGTGACCATAGTCCAAAGCCCACAGGTCCAACTACTTGTTCCTCAGGGTGGTTGGCTATGGCTAAGAAGTTATAACTTTGCCTCCTGTTTAGTTCTATTTATGTGGACATTCTTATACCACATATAAATATGCGTGTAGAAATAACATTTGCTATCCTTGTATATGGTCATGAATATATTCCCTTTTGTCTAGACATATGATCATTCAGCCTGTCTACTTATGTATCCACCCATAGATTAATGTTTGTTATTACTGATAATGCAATAATATATATGTAAAAGTGTTTATCTTTGTTGTCTGTACCTCTTGTGCACCTCTGTGTCTTCTGTACTCATTCTATTTAAAAACAATAGAAAAATCTATATTTATGTTATATAGAGAGAGAAGTAGAAAGAGAAAGAAATAGTCACTGGGTGGTGCAAATGGTAAAGCACTCGACTACTAGCCAAAAGGTCAGTGGTTTGAACCCATCCAGAAGTGCCTTGGAAGATAGGCCTGGTGATTTGCTTCCAAAAGTTCACAGCCTTAAAAATCCTTGTGGAACAGTTCTGTTTTGCTCATGTGGGGTTGCCATGAGTCAGAATCAACTCCACTGCAACTAATAAGAGAGAGAGATGTATACATGTGTAGTCTGTTTTCTTCCTTGTACAGTGAGGATCTAGTTCTGGCACTAACAAAATTAGCATAGATATTGTGAAATTTTCCTAGTTATTAAAAATTATTGTTTAAACTTTGATATTTCTTTGCTTCTCTCCTAGCATTCAGATGATTTTCAGTCTTTTAAGTAAATGGTAATTTGTGTTATTTGTGCATTGTTATGGCTCTGAATACATACATGATCACTTTTCTCTATAGACATTGGCCTCTAGGAAAGCCTTTTTATACATCTTTGTTTTCCTGTTAGCATCTAAGTTCCCTGCTAAAAGTATCTCTTCCCCTTGGCGGTGCCTCTTAATGTATGTATCCCTCTTCTGTCATTTATTATTTAGTTGTATAAAATGCTTGAATTTTGTCCTGAAGAATAGATCCAGAAGCAGACGACAGACTGAGTGCCATGCCCAGACACATATCTACTTGTAAAATAGTACAGTTACAAATGAGCTATTAGTTAAATTCAGGTAAATGGCAGCATCATAATTCAAGAAGATTTCATTTTTTGTCTCAGTCTGTTTATACCATAGAGAAATGTGTTGCTTTTTGTTTTTGAGATGGCATCAGTTTGATCCCTTATAATTAGACTTTTTTAAAATATCAGGTAGAAATAAGAATGGGTTCTTTATTTGTAGCAATTAAAACAGGAGTGGGAATGAAGGAGAAATTTTTTTTTAAAGGATGTTAGCTGGAATTTTATTTTTTAATGGGGAGACAGATTATCATTGTTAATTTCTTTTTTTAAGAAAAGTAAAGCACTTTAATTTTAAAATGAAATTTTACATAAAGCAAAACTTACAGAAATGATGTGGCATAAGAAACTGCGGGAATGGTTTAAGAATAATTATGAGTGTTTAAAAAAGAGGGCCACCTTTCCTCTATTGTGAATCTCCTTTTGGTGAAAATGGCAAAACAAAAGCTAACAAACAAATGAAAAGGAAGCAGAAAATCCTACTCAATGACTATAGATTTTAATATTTAAAAGCCATGAAAATGCTCACTTTTGTTACATTTTGATGCCTCTCTTCAAGTTTTATTCTTGTTGTTATTGTTGTTGCTGTTTTTTAGATTTTTGTTTGTTTTGATTTTCAGAAGATCATGATTTTTATCTCTGTTTCCTAGTAGACAAAAACAAAAGCAAGCTCACTGCCAATTCTGACTCACAGCGACCCCTCCTTGAGTTTCCAAGGCAGTCTCTCTACGGAAGTAGATTGCCCAGTCTTCCTTCCGAGGAATGGCTGATGGGTTTGAACCGCCAGCCTTCTGGTTAGCAGTCAAATGCCTTAGGCACTATGCAACCAGAGCTCCCATATCCTAGTAATGATGTCATTAAATACAGTTTGAAAGCCATATATTGTGATATAATTTTGCAAAGCCAAGTTAAAATTTGAATTGTGTGGTTTGAAGGAAACCATTCCAGAATTTATTAAACCACTTTCTGTAACAGTCCTATCCCATTCCTCAGTTAGGACCTTTTTCCTCCACTAATAGAAAAGTGAGAAAATTTAGCTCCAAATCATAAAACCAAGATAAAGGAAAGAAATACTTCCTGGTTCTTGTGTTATTTCTGCCCCAGCCCTTGTAGTTTACTTCCTGATTGAAAATATGTTGAGGACCTTGTTGAAATAAAAGTCTCATTTCATTATTATATTAGGAAAGCAGGTTCTTGGACTAGGAAGTGAAATTATCTCCAGCACAACAGTCGTTAGGAATTTTTCCAGAGATGAACTGCTTTCTGAAAATGCTCAGATAGAGTTTTCAGCCATAATGGCCTTCGTCTTTGCATTTATTTATTTTTATTTATTTTTTGCATTATGTTGTAGTTCCAGAAAATGCTAAAAAAACATGTATTTAAAACAAACAAACCAGAAAGCTCCCCTTGTCCTGAGGCTGTGTGAAGAAGAATGAAGTTCTCATTTTCCCAGTACCCAATCATCAGCTTGAGCTGGTCTCTCCAAGGAACAGAATTTATTGAAACAATTTATCCTGGTTAAATGTGATATAAATCTGTGTACACGTATGTACATACAGGCTCTTTTCCATTATAACAGTGCTGCAGCATCAGTTTCCTTCATAGTTAGCCCCTGTTCCTATCACATTGAAAGATGACCAAGAAGTCCTTTCTATTTTATGGGACACCCCCAATTTTAAACAACAATTAGTTGTGGAATTACTGATCAGACAACCAGAAATACTGGTTTCCAACCCTGAGTGAGTCTTAAGAGAATAGGAGAGATGTTACCTAGCCAACCTCTGAGTTTTAAGCATAGTTTTCCAATTTCCAGATTCAGTCTAGCACTTTAACATTTTATTTCAATGAGGGCCTGACTGAGGTTAACTTGACATTTTGGTTTATCTCCAAGGTGAAAATTTGAAATTTGGTTAACAGTTCTGAGGTTGTTTTCAGGCATATTCAAGTTGTAGTTCTTTCTCTCTCATCTTCCCTTTTTCATATTTTTTCACATACCTTTCTCTCTTGTGGAAAGATATTTGAAATATTCATTAGGAGTTGATTCTGTAAAGGTACTGTTTTCGTTTTACTCCTCTTTTTCTCTTCCATGCTTCCAAAATCCTGTTTATGATTTGGGAATATTTTTAGTATCATTTACATTTCTTATCCTTATCCACCTCCATCTCTATTTTTATTCTTAGTTGAGATATAGGCTATGAGAAATCTCTATGACACACTCAGATTAGAGTTATTGTTCTTTGATGAAGAATTTCAATCAACATTTTAAGAGTTTAACTTCAATAATTAAAAAAAAAAGTTTAAATCCTGTTAAATTCTTCAGTGAAATAAAGAGGATGGATGGCGATGCCTTTTAGTGCCATTTCTTTTATCCCCTGCAGCAGCACACATCTGTTGGCTGGAACAGAGCAGCCCAAGATCTCTGGCCGGGAGCAGCACAAACAGCCGGAACATATTCACCCAGTAAACCCCCAAAGAGTCGACATTTGTTTTATTGCTGCTTTTAAAAACCTAGCCATAAATAGAATCAGAGGGGGGAAGGGCACCGATATTTCTCCATTTGCCACAGAAGATTGGTAGGGGGAGAAGGAGGCTCCCAGTGGGGAGGGAAGGTTTTTATTTTTATTTTTTTATTAATGAAAATCATTTCCCGTGTAGCCCAATAAGATGGGTGCTTTGTTTTCTTTGGCAATAATCTGGGATAAACAGCCCTTGCCAACAGTCTCGTAGTTTATACACCAGGGAGCCAGATTATGGCCCTGTAAAATGGAGCACCCCTCCTATAATCCCTTAATTAATTAAATGACAAATTTTGGTCTTCTCTAGTTTAGAAATATGGCTTCCGCATTGAGCGTTCAGTGGATTTATTGACATGGGGAACTGCACTGGTTGTAATTCAGCACACTGGAGAAATGTGTTACATACTGTAGCAAAGAGAGGGAAAGTCTAGCAAAAGGTTTAAAATTCCTTGAATATTTAAGCCTAAATTTTTCTAATTAAAAGTTTCAGTTGAGGCATAGTAGCTCACATGCCACCTGTCTAATGGGTCTCCCCAAAGTAGCCTGTGTTTACAGCTTTAATAAATGGCATTCTTGAGACACCTGTTTCTAAGCTTGATATTTTTGAAGCACTTTTTTTTGGCTCCAGAGTATTTAACATAACTTTTTCCCCCATACCTCCCCCTCCTCAGCTACGCTGTGCTATATGAAATATGGGAGACGACAGACCGTTTGTGTGCAATGCCCCAGGCTGTGGACAGGTACGTTTACAATATACTTTATTGTGAATGTCTCGTTGTGAATCAAAGTGGCTGTTTTATCACTAAGGCAAAGAGTTTAAAGCCGGTATTTTACGTGATCACTGGAGGTAATCAGATCAGAGGATTTGCAGTGTGTAAATCCAAGTTATGAGGAAGTGTAGGCACTCTACCGTAATGAAATCTGCCTTGCTCTCTTCCATATTGTTATTCTGCTGTCGTTTGTTTCCTAACACACAGCGTTGAGGAATACATGTTGCTCTCTCCTTTCTCAAACTGTCCATCTAAATACAAAGCAAGTTTGGAAATAATCATCTCACCCTTAAGGGATATAAAAATCTGCTTAGCATATTTGGAGAGGCAACTAAAAATGCACTTACTCATTGTGAACCCCAATTTGCCAGAGTCTCTTTGGATCTTTTAAATAAGAAAAAGTCATGACTTTTTTTGTTTTGTTTCTTTTGAATGTTTTCATCCAGAAAATGAGTGCTAGCAGCTAAGGCACATATTTATCTAGGAAAGAAAAATCCAATGTAGATCTCGAGATCACAGCATTATGTAAACTGTAAGATTTCTTAGCCATTTTTCCTGTCTGATGCCATTAAATGCATTGTTCTGTATGTCAACTGCCATGTAGTTATGTGCATACATGTATATTATGTGTCAGGTATTTTCATGCTTTTTTTATTAAACTAATTTTGTTGAAACTGCTCCCCTTTTTTCATTTTACACTTTAACTCTTCTTCATAGATTCTCCCCTACTCCCATGTTCCAGAAAAAGATGAAGAAAGGAATACAAAGGAAGTCTTATCTGCCTTCATTAATTCATTTGATAGAATCTGAAGGATTTATTTTCTAGTTAGTTAGGAACATGTCATGTGATTGTCCAGTGACACTTACTGGTGGTGTGTGAGATAGCAGACTAGTTCTATTAAACATTATGAATACTTAGACAAAAAGAAAAAAGAGCCAACTTCCAGAGATTCCAAGGAATTGGAATTTGATAGGTGGATGAGATGTGGGTGGTGACAAGGAATGGGCAGGGAAAGATTCCAAATTCCAGTAAAGGCTGAAAATTTGAGAAAAGACTAAAAAAAGCCATTGTATTTTGCAGTTTTCAGCATCCTAGAGTGTATTTCCTTCCTTGTCAAAATTTTCAACTTTATTATTGATTGCATTTTTTCCCCATGTGGTTTATATTTTTTTAAATAATAGAAGCCAGTTGGGAAAATAGGATAAATTTGTTTCACTTTTCAGACAGTTTTATTGGAGTACATATCTGAACCTGATCTCTCTAAATTTTTGTGTGTGGATTTGATGTTACTGTGACTTCCATTAAGAGCCCTGGTGGTGCAGTGGTTAAGTACTCGGCTGCTAACTGAAAACTTGTCTGTTTGAACCCACCAGCAGCTCTGTGGGAGAAAAGACCTGGTGATCTGCTCTCATAGTAATAATGAAAACTAAAAAAAAAAAAAAGCACTTACTTGAGAACTAGCTTAAGTTGGAATTGTCAGAATGGAACTCCGTTGTAAGTTGGGGACTGCCTGTACTTTCAATGCAAAAACCTGCATTTTGGGTGCAAAGCTTTATTTTTTTTCACATTTACAATTATGTTTCTTCACTTAGTGCTTTAGCAACTCAATGCCTGTCTAAATAAATTGGGAATGAATTAAAAGAATATTGGAAAAAGTATTGATTTAATCTTCTAAGTTTCACACAAAGGAGCCCTAATGGCACAGTGGTTAAGTGCTCAGCTGCTAACCAAAAGGTTGGCAGTTTGAACCCTCCAGCCACTCCATGGGAGAAAGATGTTATAGTCTGCTTTTGTAAAGGTTTACAGCCTTGGAAACCCTATGGGACAGTTCTACTCTGTCCTGTTAGGGTTGCTTTGAGTTAGAATTGACTCTATGACACTAGTGTTTTGTTTTGTTTTGTTTTTAAGTATCATGCAAGTAGCCCTGGTGGTACAGTGTTTAAGCACTGGGTTGATATCTAAAAGGTCAGTGGTTCAAACCCACTCTGCAGGAGAGAGATAATGGCAGTCTGCTTCCATAAAGATTACAGCCTTGGAAACTCTATGGGCAGTTCTCCTCTGTCCTGTGGAGTCACTAGGAGTTGAAATTGATTAGCTAGAAATGAGTATGTATCATACATGAATTACGCAAGATTTTCTATACCTATACCCCTGTTAGCAATTTACTTCCACAGAGATACTGCCTCAAAAACCCAAGGAGGGGTCTCTATGAGTCGGATTCAACTCAATGACAGTGAGTTTGGTGTTTTTGGTTTGGTACCCCTCGGAAGGAAGGTTGGGCAATCCTACTTCCGTAGTGATACTGCCTCGGAAACCCAAGGAGGGGTCGCTATGAGTCGGGGCCGACTCGACGGCACACAACAACAACAACAACAACAACCCCTATTAAGGAGCTCTGGTGGGACTGTGTTAAGGGATTGTGGATAGTTTGAACTTGCCAGCTGCTCTGTGAGAGAAATACAAGGCAGTCTGCTTTGATAAAGATGTACAGCCTTGGAAACCCACTGGGGGTCGCCAAGAGTCTCAGTCAACTCGATGGCAGTGGGTTTGGATTTTTTGGTTTATACTCCTCTTAGGAGCTCTGGTATCACAGTGGTTGTTAAGGCATTTGTCTACTAACCGGAAGGTTGACAGTTCAAACACTCCAGCTGAAAGGTGAGGCAGTCTGCTTCTGTAAAGATTGACAGCTTTGGAAACCCTATGGGAAGGTTCCACTCTGTCCTGTAGGGTTGCTATGAATCGGAATTGACTTGATGGCAGTTGTGTTTTTTTTTAATACCCCTCTTATATGTCTTATATGGTTAAAACCACACAGACAGGGACTTCTCAAAGAAATAAAAATGAGTGATAAAAATAAAACAGTACACAAGAAAAGCATCTCTTAAACCCTTGGAGGAAAAAGATAGGAATAGCATCTCTTAAGGCTATCTCATCAGAAAAGAGTGGTATTCACTTGGATTCTTGAGATCCCGGAAGTAGTTTTTATTGGTTTGTTTTGTGTATTTTTGGACTAGAGGTAAGGAAACAATAGGAACTTTTTACTTTGCTTCTCTCCTGTATTGTTGGGTTCTGTTTACCATAAACCTTTTTCTTCCCTTTCTTCTCCCTCCCATTTCTGAATTGTTTGTTGGTGATTAGGATTCATTATAACCTCTGGGTTAAGTTTGTTCCATGTCAACGGGAAGGTGAGTGTGAAACTCATGGAGGTTAATACTTTTCTCTTTTGGATTCACGTTACTTGTTTTATAGAAAAAGTACAGAAAAGTACAACTTAAAAGAGTTTAGAAGTAGCATGATTCATCCCTTTACTTCCTTTGCATGTCAAAACTTTATGGTCAGGTGAGATGATAGTTCTTTATATTTAGACTTTTCCAGGTTTCTCCCAATATCTGTTAACAAATAACTCCTGAGTGGGATCTCTACAAGGTTTATTGTGATTGCTGTATGTTTTGTGAAATGGTAAAAATCTGGCAGAGAATATAAATTTGGTAAAGTGAACTACCCTTGGCCTGTCATCCAACTTCTTTATATTCCTTGAGATCTTCAAGCTATTCATGATTCACTATCATTGATTCAAATTCTGTATTCCAGAAATGGTAGAATAATAAAAAGGCTATGTGAGTTCTAGGAGGAAAGACATAGAATCATGATAATTTTTGCAAGGCATGATTTAAAACCAGCTGCCGTAAAAATTTCAAAAAGCAGTGGCTTCTACCAAGTAGGGAATGAAAGAATGAAAGCAGATTTTATCAAGAGTCTAAATCTATTTTTTTTCCTGAGTCTAATTCTTAAAACTATAGGACTTGTGCATAATTTCAGTATCTGTTCCCTGCCCAAGTTTTACCCTGTGTATGCTAAATCAGAAAACATCTTAAGTCTTAATATTAAGGGAAGGTGAAAGGAAAATTCACCTAAAATAGACTGGTGGATTATGCTCTCTACCATATAATCAGAACCACTGGGCATTCAATGGATACGTAAACATGTTTTGGTTGCTAGGTCTTTAATGGCTGTTATTTTTGGATTCTGTTCATGATCTACTTCCCAACAGTAAGTCTGAAGTGACACAGCTGAGTTCTAAATATGCTGCATGTACTTTTTTTAAAAGATGGCTGCTGAAGGTTGTGCTGTCTACATTCTTATCTGAAAGGACAGATGATAGGGTTTTTCTAGCCCTCTCATCTCTATTCTCCTGTTGAGACGATCTTTCTCTTGAGGCCTCATCACCTTCATGAGGAGGAACTCTGGGAAAGTAGCAGTCCTGCTAATATCTCTCCGTGGAGTATGGTAGCAAGAGTAGTTAATAGAGTACCTCCTGAGAGTGGGTTAGTGTTAAAGCAAATGGTGCCCCAGATACTCTGTTGGCAGAGGGCTGGTTGAATTTGAATTATGTGGCTTTTTGAAACATTTATAGGATAGCATTTATTTAAAAACATTGTGACTATAAAATGGATTTGCCTCTGTCTTACTGTTAAAATAATAGGAATACAGTTCAGTGCTGAAGCTAGGCAGTTATCTAAGTTTTTAATGCTTTAGGGGACGCTTTTAATTGAAGGTAGATGATAAAGATGTTTTACTGCATATGGAAGCAGGAGTAATTACTATGTCTCTATTAGTGTTCTTGAATTTGAAGTGTTATTTTACGTACATAAAATTGGGTTTTGGTCCTCGGATGGAGCAAGCTGTTTGTGATTGGCTGCTAACCTAAGGGTTGGAGATTCAGACCCACCCAGTGGTGCTGTGGAAGAGAAACCTGGCAATCTACTTCTATAAGGATTATAGTCAAGAAAACCTTATGGAGCAGTTGTACTGTGTGACGCGTGGGGTTGTTGTGAATTGGAATCAACTCAATGGCAATGCGTTTTTTGGATTACAATTAGATAATTTATCTTTGGGATGCTTTTTTTTTTAACCTAGTTTTTATTACCAGGAGTCAGCAGATAGCTTTCTTTTAGTCACATTACACTGATTTGGAATCCAAATGATGTAGATTTAAATAGTTCTTTTGGTTATCATAGCAAAACCTTTGAACAGAGCTTATTACTAGAATGTTTTCTTGAGAACAGGAACACATTTCCTCTGAGGAGATACTACTAATGAACGGTTGCTATCATTCTGTTATAAGCTTTTGAGACAAATTTCTGTCATCACCGTTTAATATCAACTCTGTCCTTTTAAGAAAAAATATTTTGATTGTTTGTCTGTCTGCCCTAATCCTTAGGTGCTATTACTCTTTTTTTTTTTTCCTGCCCCCTGAGGATATTTACTATTAGATCTTCTCTTCTTCTCCCAGAGGATATTTAGGTACACGTTGAGGTTGTGTTCATATTTTCCTAACTGCAGCATGGAACATAACTAGCTCATAGACCTCTGGGGTCTGCTTTCTCTTTCCAAGGCCAAGAATAGTGATAGAGCCCTAGTTGTGGTTGCATTGAGAGCAGCTTCTTGTACCTCCTTATCTTGTCATATAATAGGAATAATGTTTATGGTGCTGTAGTCCTGGCTTCACTTGGCATTTAACCAACCTCCAAAGCTGTTTATTGCTTTGTATCCTCTGCCTTCATGAACATTATCCCTTAAATCTCTATTGCTTTGTAATATATGAGGCAACAAATAGCTCCTATGATTGGTTAAATGCTGGCATGCTGCAAAGGTATATGTTTTATTGCCTATATAACACAGATCTATAGAGCTTATTCCTGTTATCCCAACCTTCCCATTAAATGGGCCATACTGGTGCTGTGGGACTCTAGATCTTTAATTCTATCCCTTTGGCAAGTTTCCCTGTTACTTGGCATGATCACAAAAGAAAAGCAAGGAAGAATGAGTTGGTGATGATTACTTTATATTAGGGGAGCATCTTGAATTGGAGACTAACAAGAGGAAGAAATAGCTCTGGTAGGTGAATGCCATTTGTGATGGTATATATTATGTTTACATGCTTCGACAGGTGAGGGCAATTACAGCCATACAAATAAGGCTTTCTTCCTTACCCTCTGCCAAGAATTTTTAAAAATTCCAATTTTTATTTAATAATTCATATTTCATTCAATAATTCATCCAGTTCCCATCTGGTAAGAGTGCCTGCATGCTGTCAGGCAGCTGAAAATACACTACATTATACACAATTAGAACAAATAGTTACCTTATTTTTGTAATAATATGTTGATTTAGCAATAACTTTCAGTCCACTCGGAATATGCCGCAGTTTTATGTAGTCCTGTGATGAAAGCATACAGTTGTTTTGTAGTGTATAGACAGAATTGAAATTGGGATTTTTTTAAAAAATGTAGTGGTGTTAAGAGTAAGGAATTAAAACCAAATATTTAAACGTCTGATCTCACATTCTTGACATTTGCCCTTTGAAATATGTAGTTGGTTACTTTGGTTTTTCATGATGTATTTATCATTATGTTACTAACAACATAGTAGATTAAAAGCATCCTTGCTCCAGTTGGCAAAAAAAAAGTTCTGTATTCAAATTGTAGTTATACCCAGGAAATTAAGGTGAAATTTTTCAGTTATTCACTATTGTTTTCTTGGATAAAACATCCCAAATAGGGATGGAAGTCTAGAAACTGTTCTCAGAGTATTATTTCTGGTAGAGGGAAAAAAAATCCTGTATTTGTATTCCAGTTCTTCTTCTTAAATCAGTAGAGGGGGTCTTTCCTAATTCCTTCTTTTATGAACTGCTAAATTTATAAAGTATCTTCTGGATTTGAGAACCTGTCCTTCATTAATCCCTCTTTTACTACCCTTGCAAAACCACATATCAGCTACCCCAGATGTTGTCATCATTTGATAGAATTCTTCATTGTTTGAGCAAATAATCTTCTAGGTAACACAACAGATTAAAAAATAGCCAGTGTGTTCCCTTTCTCTGGTTAACATGTTTCTTTAATGCACATTTACTTGCTCAGGAGTCACAGTTTATCTGAAGCCCTTGTTAGGGCCTACTCTGTATGTGGATTCATAACACATCTGTGTGTACATCTACAGTGCTGTATAAATAATAATAAGTAATCACCAGATGGCCTATAACTGCTCCTCTGGACCTGCTGAGTCTCTTGAAGCTGTTAGTAAAATCTTCTGGCGTTTTGCTGGGGAAAACTTGTCATAGATTTATTTCTAAAAAAATTCAAACTCACAACTGGGTGTTTAGGACTACATATTGCTGTCTGTGTTGTAAATATTTAACAGGCTTTGTACAATGACAAGTAAAAGCGCCATTACTAACCACACACTGGCTGTGGAGCTCTGCTTCCCTCCCGGCTGTTTAGAAAGGAAAAAAAATGCCGATAAATTGTGTATTATGAATGTGGTGCAAGAGATGCTCTGTGGAAGCTCTTTCTGAAAAGAAAGAGAATGTCAACATTCTGCTCAAAAGACTGTAACTGGGCAAACTTAAGCTTTTTAACCATATGCCAGTGACTTAAATAAAACACACAGGCCCCTTTTAAATTGAACTTTATATGACAAGAAAAGCCCTTCAACTGGAGTTTGGTCAGAGCCAGGTTTTGATCTTACTTGAGTCTTTATAACCAATGATATACCCTTTGAATAGGGTTACAGTTGCAGGTGTTAATAGACACTAAGCTAAATTTCAGGCTTTTGGTTATATCTAACAATTTGAGATTTACAGTGTTTACCAGTATTATTTGTAAAATAAAACATCTTTAATTTTTCTCCTCTTGCCATTAATTTTTGTGAAAAAGGTTGTGTATTTTGTTTTTGGGGAAAAAAAATTGCCATGATCTTACTCTGGTTTTCTGCTGAGGATTTTCTCTGCTGTGGTTGGCTCTTATTGTTGCCCTTGCTTCAGCTTCTATTCCAGGGACCCCTTTGCTCAGTACAGCAATACGTGTTTTTAAAATAATATAACTGATTACCTCTAAATTTTAGTGGGGTTTTGTTTTCTTTGCTTTCTTTATCATAAAATAACCAAAAATATTTTAAACAGAAGTAGGGTATCTTAACTCTCAAGCCTAGTTTTCTTTTTTCTGTTGAGGGTTGAGTCTGTTCTTTAAATCATAGCACATGACTGTTACTTTGGAGTTAGAATATGTAGAAACCTTTTATCTTTCAAAATCTCATCTTGAAGAAATAACATACAAATTGTGGCAGAGAAATGCTATTAATAGTTTATTGTCGAGAGATTTTGCTTTTAAAATTTTCTGTCACAAAATTATCATATTTACAGATAGGATTTCAAGAAGAAAAGCATTTGGGGGCATTATGGAGTAAAGATGGAAGCTTTGGGTTTTATCTCTTTGTAACAGTGCCTTTGTTTTTTCTTGGAAATTTCTTCTTGCAGTGAAATACATTACCTACAATTGCGGTTTGGTAAGAATCTGGACTGTGTGCAGCTGTCATGTGGAAGTATAGAGAGAATGAGAATGAATTTTGTGAAATTAGCCCATTCCCAGTCTGGCACACCATGTGCCTTATCTGCTGGCAGATTGAAGAGCTGAATCAACTTCTGCTGTGAAGACTGAAATTGCCAGCCATCATTCCAGCTTTTAAATCTTGTTGTTCACATAGATATTGTCAGATTTTGAGCAAACATAGCTCTGTCTTTAGATCCCAGGTGGAATTTGCAATTCCCTGGGTTGGAAGGAAGGAGTTCTTCCTTTTTGCCTTTGAGAAACTTGAGTGTCTCTGCAGGGAAAGTCAGCAAAATAAATCTGCAGCCTTGCTGTGTCCTTTGAGTCATTGTAGAAAGCTGAGTGCTCTGTTTGGCATTCAGCAGATTGGCTGTCAGAGTTGCACTCTGCTTATCAAAGACATGGTCTCTCAAAGAGCCGTTTATGTTATTCCAGAGAGAATCATCCTATGGCAAAAGGAACTTTCTCCTCCCAGAGGTCAGATCTTCCTTTCTCCTCACAAGGGTCAGATCTTCTTTTGATACTGGGCAATTATCCCTTGATTTTCCTGAAGAGTATCTCAATCCACCATAAATATTGCTACCAGCACAGATTGCAGACTTGGTTACAATGAAAAGCTCTGATTCCTTAGCCACACAGAGAAAGGGTGACACTTGTAGAGTATACCAGAGGCTTAATGGTGGTGATTTTTCTGCTGAGTATCTCAGTGCCCCTTAAAAGTATCTTGGCTTCTCTTCTCTGTCTCTGGAAGAAAACATTTGCTTTAGTTTTTTGCACACCAAAAAATAAAATGCCATTGTGAAAGTTATCTTTCTCTCCTTTATTTTCTCAAGCCTTTTTGTTTACTCTCCTCTCCAAATTGTGCTCAAATCCTCCAGTCTATTTTTTTTTTTTTTTTTTTACATCTTGCTTTCTCTTGTGCAGCTTATCTTGCTTCTTATTAGCCATTATACTTTGTGGAGATTGCCAACCAGTATTTCCTCTAATTTTTTTTTTAAGTTGTGAGCAGATATGATTGGATATAGGAGGCCACAGATCCAAAGTCCCTCTGAAACTCCCAAGAATTTATCTGTAGCGATTGAGATGGGTGGTCTTTCTTCTCTAATGGGAGTGTTTTTGGTGCTGTAGAATTGGCTTGCCTAAAGATAGTTTTGATGGTTTTAGGTGTTGGAAACAAGCTTAGGATAAACACTGAATGGGCTCTATTGTGGGAATCAAGGTACTGGGGCTGGGCAGTGAAAGGAAATATAGCCCATGACCCCATTTCCTTTGATGAGGTTGAGAACAATAAAGACTCCTTTTCTCCCTCCCTCTCATGGCCAAACTTTTATGTGATTGAAAAAAAGCAGTGTAGTTTAAAAGCCAACAGGAAAGATTCCCTATGTAAAAATAAACCCATGTACTTCCATATTAATTAAAGATTTGTGTAAATTATAAGCTGTTAGAAAAGTATAGGTGCTATCATTCACACTTTAGTATGAAATAGTTTAACCACAGAAGTAATACTGGATTCATTAAGGAATGGGAAGTTTTTATTTGATGTTAGAGGATAGTAGAGACAACTGGAGTAGGTGGAATCATCTGTAAACAAAGGAGACATTGTGATTTATGAGTATGCCAAAGAAAAATGTATCTAGTTCTTAGTTTTGTTTGGGGCTAGCTCAACTGCCTTCTACTACAGATGAATTAAGAAGTCTAAATCTTGCCCAGAAAAAACTGGAACCAACTTAATTCTCTTTGGAAAACTAGAGGGAAGCATTTCTACCTTTACCCAGTCTAGAAAAGTTAGACTGATAAAATGTAGGGAAAGGCAAATGACCTGATTGCTTTAGTTCTAGTACTCCAGCTTTCCAGCTACGTAGAATTCCAGCTCCCTGGTATTGGGTAAGATCTTTTTACAGAGACTTTTCTCTTTACCCTCTGGATTTGGCAACACATGAGAATCTTCCAGTCTTAGCCTCAATACTAATTTCCTCACTTGTTGAACTAACTGGTAAAACGAACATTAGCATAGGGAAGGTTTTGTAGCATGATATCCAGGATTAACATAAATTAGTTCAGGCTGATAGGTATGCATACATACAGACATACATAATTTAGAAAATGTTGTGTTAATGTAGTATGCAGGAAAATGATCTTTCACCAGAGTGCATATGGGGGGATAGGAGAGAACAAAATGTAAAGAAAATTGTTCAACTTTATCAACGTAATAGTAACGACAATAATATTAGTAGCTAAGCTCTTACTATGTACTATTCAAAAGTGCTTTATATATGATTTAATCCTATCAGCCCTCTGAGGTGGGATTTAGTAGTATGCTCATTTTAGAGATGAGGAAAGCTTAGAGAGGTTAAGTAATTTGTATACGGTCACATAGTGTTTTGTGGTAGAGCTATAAAACAAATCTAGACAGACTCCAGAGATAGCACTCTTAACTACTAGCCTAAACTGTTTCCTTATTCTTTTCCATGCATATATACCTAGCATAGGAGGGGGAAAAAAAAAAAAAAGATTATTTGGTGTATGGTCCAAATTCAATCAGTCAAGTCCTATCTATAGTTTGTTACTGCTCTAGGCACGTGGCTGCCATACCAGAGAGCTGGATCTGCAGCTGAGTTCTGCCTATGCAAAAAATGATCAGAATTCTTTCACTTTGTTTCATTAAAATAAAGAGACCTGTCTAGAACTGCCTTAGCCTTAATTTACAGTGTTTCTATCTGCCTAGAAATGCTACTCTTTTGTAGCAAGAAAATGATTTTAAAAGGGGAAAGAACCAATTCTGAACCAATTAGAAAGTTAGATAAAATTGGAAAACTAGGACCTAGAAATCATTCCTCCACTAATAGGCCCAAAGAAGCAATGTGGTGTCATCTTCTGAATTCTAGGCTGTTTTACTTGATGATGTATATTCCCTTCCTCCTCACCTTAGTTTTATTCCTGTAAGTTCCCAAAAGGGAAAAGATGGTATCTGAATATTTTGCTTTGCGTATTGCCATTTACTAGTGGGACTTTTGGTCTAGTGGCTGCCATATTGATTGGTAAAAAGAAGAAATATGACTAAGGTGGAATTATGGTGTGATAAGTATTGTAAACGGTAATGAGATGTGTGATCTTCCCAGTGATTGCTAACTCATTTATTCTGAAGGTTTTGACATGATTGCATGAAGCATTTTTACCTATTGAGTAACAAAATTCTTCTCCACTAAGGACTCAAATTCTCTCCTTTGACTTATAGTACCTCCATATAGATCTGTTCTTTTCTTTTCTCTTTCCAACTCTGTTGTGTTAATGGATGTTTCTCATTATCATTGGAATTGAATATATGGCTAGGTAGATACATGAGAATTTTTTTGTGAAATAATTTAAATGGTAAAAATATATACAAATGCATATAAAGGATCAAAAGGGATAAGAGAGTCTTACAGTTGATGTTTATAGTAAAGGAATTCTTTGCATGTTTTTATCTGAATGTCTTTATCTTTCACTGAGAAGTTTCTTAAATATAAATTTTCCTTCTTGATTCTGATAATGATTCATTGTGTAGACTGTATGAAATTAACTCTCATTTCAGCTGCCAGAGATACCTGTCTATAGAGTCTTGTCTTTTCCATTTGTGACCATCAAGTCAAGTTCTTGGTTTCAGAGCTGAAAATGCCTCATTGGTCCTGGACCCAGACTACCAAAATGAACACTTTAATGTCCAAAGATCTCATTTGTTTATGTTGATGGGTACTTGTGACAGGCCATTTTGTTGTGTGTCTGTGCACACTGTGTATTTGTGTATCTGTTTGTTCAGGAGGGGTAAACATACCAACCTATCCCTGGTGTCACTGCCAGGAATTCCTATAAAACTAAATGCAGAGAAAAGATGATTCCAGACAGCAACATACAGAACAGACTACAAGTTTGGCTCCTAAAAGTTTGCCAGACAGACAGCTTAATAGGATGGATGATGATTTTTTTTAAAGCCTACACTGCAATGGTAAGCCTCAGTTACCTTCCTTCCCTATCTCTGTTTTCAGACTGCCTACCCCCACCCCCCCAAAAAAAGTTATCTTTCATTGGTGTAGTAATTTGACTCAAGTAAAAAGAGGTAGTTTAAAAGATCTTAATTGTGTTATCCACATGGAATTAGCTGTGTAATACCAGAGTGGCCAAATAGCATTGTAGACATCTGTCACTTCAGTGAGAATCTTTTTTTTTTTTTTTTTACACAGAGGCAATCTGTGCACATTAATTTTTTCACTGTATTATGTTCATATCTTCAGGTATTTGTCATTTTACTTAAGTTTCCAGGATTTCTTAGGACTAAGAAAGACTATAGTCTTCTTAGACTGTATTGGGAGGGGGCAATAAAAGCAGTTACTCTAAAAATTTTAGGGTCTAGGTGTCTAACTGTGTTTTATAAAGTATCATAAGAGATTCAACACTTTAGCTGTTCCCTCTTCAGCTTTTCCTTTTCTTCCCTTCTAAGTTCTACTTAGATAATAGTAGCAATTTATTTCAGCATTCTTTCAGTTTATATGTATTTGAAACTACCACTAGACAAGCCCTAACTGAGGCTTATATTTTCAGTTATGCATATTTGACCTCCCAGAAGACAGAGAGTTGTGTGCACACTCATAGCAGCTCTTGGCAGAGCAGTGGTTAAAGGTTTGAACATATTGTACCTTGTTGGCTATTCCCTTAGTCCTCAGGGAGGCATTTTGCTCCTCCATAGACAGTAATCGGTTTGTCAGAGTGGAATGGCTTTTTGTTTTTTCTTTATCTAGTAAAATGCAATGGGCTAAGCCTTTCTGGGAATTTCTTCCTCCACCGCATGAACAGAAGGTCGAGGATGCTGTCTCTGAAACAAAGAGGAGGTGGTGATAGAAATATCAGCAGCTAGGGCATAATTGAATTGGAACTCTGTCAAGGAGACAACAATTCTTGCTTGGAAGCTGGACTTTCTGCTATGCTTTGCTTTTTTGTCTTAACATTAGAATAATAAGTAATGAATACTCTACTTAAGGCTTAGTTTTTTACATAGTACAAGCACTACGCACTTCAGTAGTCTTTTCTGAACATTGTATGATAATCAAAATGCAACAAGCTATTCACTTTTACTTGGTGGTTTTCAGTCTTTTTGGTTTGTGAACCAAAATAACAAATATATTTTCTATTACAACTTCAGACATGTTGTTGTTATGGGCTGTCAAGTCGGACCCCACTCATAGCGACCCCTCCTTGGGTTTCCAAGGCAGTATCACTACAGAAGTAGATTGCCCCATCTTCCTTCCGAGGAGTGGCTGGTGGGTTTGAACCGCCAGCCTTCTGGTTAGCAGTCAAGTGCCTTAGGCACTACACTACCAGAGCTTCCCTTAAGACATGTTAGCTTAATAAAAATTAGTCATATAAAAGTATTTACCTGTATCTAATATGATTAATAAAAAAAAAAAAAAAAAACCCACTGCCATTGAGTTGATTCAACTCATAGAGACCCCTCCTTGGGTTTCCAAGGCAGTGTCTCTAGCCCAATCTTCCTTCCAAGGAGTGGCTGGTGAGTTTGAACCACCAGCTTTCTGGTCAGCAGTCAAATGCCTTAGGCACTATGCCATCAGAGCTCCCGTCTAATATGATACACTCTGATTTTTTATTTCATTCCGGTTTTTGTTTTAAAATCCTGGTTACAGACCAGTAAATTGATTTTACTACTCACTAACAGAGCATATCCCACACTTTGAAAACTGTCTTAGCCTTTATCAGGGCATCATTGAGAAGAATAGAATTATCCGATGTAGGCTTTCCTGGTCCCCTTCGTACGTACTTTATGCCTTAGAAAAGAAGCTCCTCCTCAAGTTGTCTGGCCTTGGCACTAAGCTGTACATGAATAACTAACTTGTGGTCTTGATTTTCTTAAGAAATCAGTTGCTGCTGATTCTTTTTTTTTTTTTT
>NW_006921834.1:2988080-2988928 GCF_000298275.1 Orycteropus afer afer
AAAAAAAAAAAATTTAACAGACAAATAGAAGCAAACCAATCACCAGAAAAAAAGAAAGTGAAAAAGAAAAGAGAAAAAAAAAAATTGGTGGAGGACAGGGCAGGGCACCTAGGCACCGTCTGAGCACACAGACTGTGATGGAGTTCCTGTGGACCCAGAAGGTAGGTGGGAGTGGGGGATGGCCGCACCTCCGTTCACCAAGCGGGTGTGGGGTATAAGAGTAACAAGAGGAATGTGGTACCTTTTCAGTCTTGCAGGTCCGGAATGACCTTGGGGTTGCTGGAAAGCAGAACGTGTTCTTAAGCCCCAGTAATCTGTGAGCAGGCTGTTGATTTGATTTCAACTCATGGTTATCCAAGGTGTCAGAGTAAAACTGTGTTCCATAAACCATATCAATGGCTGATTTTTTTAGAAGTAGGTTGCCAGGTTTTTATTCTGAGGTGCTTCTTGATAGACTTGAATTTCCAACCTTTCAGTTAGAGTGAAGCACTTTATCCATTTCTACTACCCAGAGACTCCCTTGATGATCTTTAAACAAAATTTAAAAATTCGTTGCCATAGAGTCAATTCCAACTCATAGTGATGACCCCAAGTGTTATGGAATAGAAGTACTCCATAGAATTTTCTTGGTGGTAATCTTTACAGAGGCAGATTGCCAAATCTTTCTTCCATAGCACCTCTGGGTGGGTTCAGACTGCCAATCTTTAGGTTAATGTAGTTGTGTTGTTGTTGTTGTTATGTGCTGTCAAGTCAGACCCGACTCATAGCAACCCCTCCTTGGGTTTCCGAGGCAGTATCACTACAGAAGTAGATTGCCCAACCTTCCTTCTGAGGAGTGGCTGGTGGGT
>NW_006921834.1:2989028-3004955 GCF_000298275.1 Orycteropus afer afer
TCCGAGGCAGTATCACTACAGAAGTAGATTGCCCAACCTTCCTTCTGAGGAGTGGCTGGTGGGTTTGAACCTCCAGCCTTCTGGTTAGCAGTCAGGTGCCTTAGGCACTATGCTACCAGAGGTACAAACTGTTTCCCCACCTAGGGACATTCGATGCTCTTAAAAAAAAAAAAAAAAAATCTGTTGCCATTAAGTTGATTCCAACTCATAGCAACCCTCTAAGACAGAGTAGAACTGCTCCATAGGTTTCCAAGACTATAAATATTTATAGAAGAAGACTGCCACATCTTCCCCTTGCAGAGCAGCTGGTGTCAGACTTTGGTTAGCTGAGCATTTATCCACTGCACCACCAAGGGAATTGTGAGAGGAGTTTGAAGTAGATTAGCTGATGGTCGTTGCTGTTTTGGAAAGATAAAGTCTTTCTCAGTCATGTCTTCTGACTCCCCAAAAGCTTCAAAGCAGATGCAATGCAACGCACTGCCATGGAGTCATATCCAACTCATAGTGACCCCTCCTTGGGTTTCCGAGGCAGTATCTCTAGCCCAATCTTCCTTCCAAGGAGTGGCTGGTGGGTTTTAACCACCAGCCTTCTGGTTGGCAGTCAAATGCCTTAGGCATTATGCCACCAGAGTCCTTTCAAAGCAGAGGGAAGCAAGTTTGTTCACTGACTGTCATAAAGTAATAAGCAGTATATCTTATTGAACTTACCCTAGGAAATTGATGTTCTGTCTTAATCCATTTTTGGTCTAGATGGCGGTGTATAGAATTGACTAAAGTTCTGATTAGGGCTTTATTTTCCTTCAAAGCAATTTCCTTTGGAAGAGAAAGAATCTTTTTGTTTATTCAACAAATGTTTTTCAGTCTTGTTTATGTATAAGGCATAGAGTGGGTCTCTATGAATACAACATTAAGTAATATTAAATATATTGGGTAGATATGGTTCCTATCTTCAAAGCACTTACCACCTCCTGCAGTTAATTTCAACCTTCTATAATCAGCAGATCACCTTACCTTTAATAGTTCTGTGATCTTGCAAATAGTGAAAAGATAAATGTGGTTTATGATTCTTTCTCTAGTCTTCTCTCCTCTCAGTAGTTTTCTTCCTCCACCTACTGAGCCTAAATGCAGATTGTCTTGTTTCTGTAAAACTATAACCCTCTCCCACAGTCAAAAAACCTCCCACTTAGCATGGACCACTCTGATAACTGCTCTATACTTAAAGCTTCACTGTGTAAAACATCTGACATGTTTTACTTTGAAAATCAAGTGTTTGGTTGGGGGGGGGGGTTCAGGAGAAAAGGGCCCAAGAAGTGTACCTCAGATGTGAACTAAGAGGTCTATTTGAACACTTAAACAGTTCTGTGAGGGCACTCTCAGTTATCATGAGTCTACTCAAGGCCTCCTGGGCTCACTCCCAGTATTGTAACTTAGTCTGTCTACTGTACAGAAGTAGTATTCCAGGAAAAAAAGGTAAATTCCTTTAAGTCATCCAGTTAGAAAATTCAGATAATAAAGGACTGCATACATGGATTGTTCTTGTTGTGTGCTATGAAATTGAGTCCAACTCATAGCAACCCTATAGGACAGAGTGGAACTGTCCCATAGGGTTTGCAAGGGTATAATCTTTACAGAAACAGACTCCCATATCTTTCTCTTGGGGAGCAGTTGGTGGGTTCAAACTTATAGCCTTTTGGTTAGCAGCCAAGTGCTTAACCCCTGCACTACCAGGGTTTTTCAGGCTTACATGGATAAACCAAAAAACCAAACACACTGCCATCAAGTTGATTCTGACTCCTAGCAACCCCCATTGGTTTTCTAAGGCAGTAAATCTTTACGGAAGTAGATCACCCCATTTACCTTTGCAGAGCAGCTAGTAGTTTAGAACCACCAACTTCCTGGTTAGCAGTCAGATGCCTTAGGCGTTACACCACCTGAGAGGATGGAAATTGCATAGGTCTCTTTAAAACACACCTGATACCATAGAATTCAAAATCCTTAAATAAAGTCTTCCTTAAAATAGAAGTAACCTGGAGGTAGACATACCTATGTGACTCTCAGTTAATTCAGAATACTTAGTTTTGGGTGGGAGAAGGGAAGCTGGTAGGTAAGAGGGTTTTCTCTCAAACTTACATTGGTGAGGTCCTTGAGAAGTGATAAGTGCTAATATCTGGTATTTATTAAGTGATGTTTATCTTCAGGCAGATAAGTGAGGGGTTTATGGTTGTGAATATAATTGTTCAGAATTTGTATCACTTACTAATCAAAAGGTTGGTGGTTCAGACCCACCGAGTGGCACTACAAAAGGCCTGGCAATCTGCTTCCGTAAAGATTGCAGCCAAGGAATACTATGGGCTCAGTTAATCTAACGTGTGTCTGCCATGAGTTGAAGTAAACTCTATGGCAGTGGATTTGGGTGTTATTTGATGCAGATTGTTAATGTGATTGACGGCTAACTGAAAAGTAGGTGATTCAAGTCCACCCAGAGATGCCTCCAAAGAAAGGCCTGGAATGCATAGAAAAGATGGACACAGGGAAGAGGTCACTGCAGGAAGGAAGTGGGAAGAGAATTGTTGCATTGTGGGGAATTGCAGTCAATGTCATGAAACACAATGTGTATGAACTGCTATATGTAAAATGAATTTGCTCTGTAAATTGTCACCCAAATCACAATAAAAATTTTTAAAAAATTAAGAAGAAGAAAGGCCTGGAGATCTACTTACAAAAATCAGCCACTGAAAAATCCCTATAGAGCACAGTTCTATTCTGACACACATGGTATCTTCATTAATTGGAGTTGATTTGTTGGCAACTGCTACTGGTAGATTATAAGACTGTATGTGTATTACTAGTTTCCTGTGACTGCTGTAACAAATTCCTACAAACTAGGTAGTTTAAAACAATAAAAATGTGTTCTTTCACAATTCTGGAGGCCAGATGTCCAGAATTAGGGTTTCAGTAGGGCCTCAATCCTGTAGAGGCTCTAGGAGAGAATCCTTTTCTTGGCTTTTCCAGCTTCTGGTGGCTTCCAGCATTTCTTGCCACATCTCTCTGACCTCTGCTTTCATCTTCACATCATCTTCTGCTCTCTGGGTCTGTCTAATCTCCTTCTGTCTGTCTTTTATAAAAACACTTAGTTGGCATTTAAGGCCCCTCTGGGTGTCTAGAATAATCTCCTCATCGAAAGATCCTTAATTAATCACATCTGCAAAGACTTTACCATATAAGATAACATTCATAGATTCCAGGGTTCAGGATATGGATGTATCTTTGGTAGCCCATATATCTGTGGTAGACATCATCAGTCTACCGTACAGTGGTGGAAATCTGTAGTTTATTATAGCAGATTGTTACCTAGAGGTGAGGACTAGGAATTCCAAAGCCTTAGTTCCCTCACTGGCACTCATCAATATGCTTAGTGACCTTTGTGTTTATCCTTTTCTCGTCTCTTCCCCTATCAGAGGAGAATGTTAGAATGTGATATGAAGGTTAATAGGACCCAGTAGCACCTCCTGGTGTGTCTACAATCTGATGTAATAGGGTGGGAGATACTGTTTAATTGGAACAGTTTGTTATCATTTTAGGCCCTAATCAAAAATTGAAAATGGATTTTTCAGAAATGGTTGTCAGTGAGAGACTTAATGTATCCTAAGAATCCCTTATAAGAATAAAATCGAGGCATTTACTTTGGGTATTCTGCTATATATCTCCAACCTTGAAAAACCATGGGAACAGATTTCCAGAAATTAGCCCATGAGTGTTCTCCTCAATTCAGTCAGAGTTGAGCATCTACAATGTGCTGGACACCACGCTAGGTGGTAGTGATAGAAAGATGTATAAAACATCGTGGTAATCATTGACTGGTAAGGGAGTCATATAAAAATAAAGTTACATTGATAAATGGTCAAGGTAATAATAAAGTATTTGCAAGTACTGAGAAGTCTGATAGATATCAGGGAAGGCTTCATGGAGGACATGATGCTATAACAGGTTTTGAAAGTTAAGTAGAAGTTTGCCAGACAGAGGAGTTGGAGATGAAAATTCCAGACTTAAGATAACAGGAGACACGAAAGAATGAAACAGCATGATGTGTTCAGAGAAACTGCAAGTAGCTTGATACTAATGGAGTGCAGATTGTGATGGAGAGCAACAGAGAAGATGAGGCTATAGAGTTAGTAGGGGCAGTTTCTCCAACTGGGGATGTTGCTGCAATGTTGAGTGGTAATCACAGTCGTGAAGCATGTGGATAAGTTCTCGTGTTAGGCAGTGTAGGTTCTATTCTTTTTCTTTGCTTGCCTGCCTGACTTTAATGTAGACCTCTATTCAGTGGCCAACATTCTGGAAAATTTCTCTTACGGCTAAAAAGCGCATATCCAAAATCAAAGGAATTTCTCATTTGCCTGGTTTTATTTATATAAAGGTACGAGCTTCTGGTTTATTCAAGAGACCTGTGAAACCATTTGAGCCTTTGTCCTCCTTGCCTATTTCTTTACCCAGCCTGCAACCTCTTCTGTGGTTGCTGAGTCTGTGGGCACTTAATCTTTTGATAGCTTGTTTAAAACAAAAGCTTATTGCTGCATTTTGGAATTTTTAAGGCGTGTGTGTGAGAGAGAGAGAGAGAATGAATCTCTGTTAACTTGTCCTAATGATCTAAGCGCTCGGTTTTAGGGACTGGGCACCTTCTCTCTCTCTCTCTCTCTCCCTCTCCCTCCCTGTCTCCCTCTCTTCCTCTCTCCCTCTCTCCCTCTTCCTCTCTCCTCTCTCTCTCTCTCCCTGTGTCTCTCTCTCTCATCCAGCTTCACATTTTATTTTGGGTTGACTGTTGCAATACTAAATTATATAAGCTCTTAAAAGGAAGAATTTTGGTTATTGTAGGCTCCGTGTTGTGACTCATATTTGCTGTGGTCAGCTCATTGTAAGCATTCAGAAACTCCTGTATTATCAAGAAGTGTTTACAGTATTATTTTTTCACAATGAAATTTCAGCAGCCCAAGCCAAAACATAGTGTAATAAATTTCCCTAATTTTAACGATTAAGGTCCACACAGTGCAAACTGTATCTTTGTCCCTCTCCACCCACTGAGAACCAGGGATTTCAATAGCAAATTAGAAGATAAAAGTGCTTGATATGTTTTTCAAGGACTCTGTACCTTATAACCTCAAATTCCTTATAAGAATTTGGAAAGAGAGATGAGATTGACAAATATAATGGGTAATGTCAACAAGAACGTTAATAGGGCTGTGTAATAATTATTTTGGGCAAAAAAGAAGCTTTCCTTGCTTTGTTAAGAACTAAAATTGTTCCTTTGGGGACTTTAATGGTACCCCAACTAAGTGGCTGCATCTGGAAAGTAGAATAAAAGGTCTATTACCATTAGGCAGGAGCTGTGGAGAAAGCAATTAGCCACGTAACTAACATGGGACTAGACCTCACTGAATTGCTGCTGGGATTTCTCTGCTCTTGGGCACTGGTCCTTTAAAGTTTGTTGAGCATTTAAATCCATCCATGTAAGCAGCCATCATCTAAGGAAAGATAATAGATCTGTCCTTGTTAATTCTTAAGCATAGTTCCTAAGAGTTTCCTGTTGTTGTTGTTATGTGCCATCGAGTCAGCCTGACTCACAGCAACCCCTCCTTGGGTTTCTGAGGGGTATCACTCTGGAAGTAGATTGCCCAGCCTTCCTTCCAAGGAGTGGCTGGTGGGTTTGAACCACCAGCCTTCTGGTTAGCAGTCAAGTGCCTTAGGCACTATGCTACCAGAGCTCCTAAGAGTTCCCTAGAACTTAATAAAGAGCTAGGCATTAGGTATTGGGAGAGAGGGGCAGGCAAGAATAAGAAAATATGTGGCTCCAACCTAAAACTCCATACTTTAGTGAAGAACGGTCTTTAATTGACACAGTTTCAAGAGCAGCATCGTAAGATGCCTTTCCCTTACCAATTTTTCCTTCCCCAAAGCCCAAACAGTGCTATAGCTATTGTTTCCAAGGAATCCTGAGGCAATGGGTGATTATAAGATAGTGTACATTTATTTTGTATACTATGTAAAAGTGAAAATAGAATTCTGAGTTTGGGTTCAACTGATAAATATATTCATGAAGATGTAGAATAAGAAGATTATTTCTTGGATATTCCTTCTCTAGGTTGTTCAGTTTAGAAAAGAAGTACAGAGAGAAAATGAGGAAGAATCTGTATGTTCTGAAAATCACTATGTATTAGGAATGGTTTTTCAGTTGCAAGTACTTGACTAACAGAAACTCAAAACTATATGAACACTTATAACACAAGAAATCCAGAATTAGAGCTGTTCCAGCAGCTCAGTAGGATGATCAAGGACCTAGGTTCTTTCTACTTTCTGCTCTTCCATTATTAGCTTTTAGTCTTCATGTTTGTTGCCTTACCCTTAGAAGATGAGGAAGAAGGGAAAAGGGTTAGGACCAGGATTTCCACTTATTTGTTGTTGTTGTTGTTATGTGCCGTTGAGTCAAACCTGACTCATAGCGACCCCTCCTTGGGTTTCCGAGGCAGTATCACTACGGAAGTAGGATTGCCCAACCTTCCTTCCACTTATTTAGCTCTGTTTTATATAATGAAACTAAAGTTTTACCAGAAGTACTGCCCCCCACCCCAGCCCCAGTATTTACCTGAACTGTGTGACAGGTTTAATCCTAGCTGCATGAGAGTCTGGAAGAGTGAGCATCTGATTTTTCAGCCTTTATAAGGAGAGGCAGGCAAGGAAAAAGGGGGTTAGGAATAGGGGTGGGGTTAAGAAACTCAACCTATTCCTCAAACCTCTTCTTTTTCTCTGTTACCCCTCCCCCAAGCAATCCAGTTATGCAAGATACTAATTTACTATATAGTCTTTTGGGGACCAAAAGCCTGATAATCCATACAGATTTCTAATTTTGAAGTCATTTGACAGAATTTAGTTTATGGTCTTACTGAAGAAAAGGCACAAGAGAGTACTATTAGAAAGAGAGAAAGAAAAGAAAAAAAAGTTATATTTATTGTTCTGCGATACTAGGGAATCACATAGCAGAAGTTGAGAAGACTAGGACTTTGGCTAAGTACAATTAAACTTGCATCAAAATTGTATTTCTCAGCCATCAAATAATAGGCATCATTTTAAAAACAAAATACCTGTAACTTTTCCCAACCTAAACTGATACTATATTTACTTCTCTTTTTCCTGTACTGCCCAATCCCTGTTGGAGTTGGCCTATATTACCTTTGGGGCTCAGTTTCTTTTCTAGTGTGATTTACTAGGCACCTTCAATTTACTTGGCACAAGATACCACCCATGAGGCTCATAATTTTTCACATTTGTTACAAACAGGAGGAGGGAAAAGGGAATCAAAATAGAAATGAGTGATGGTGTGTGGCTGAATGCTTAAAACTTATGCTACTTAGAGGAATAGTCCCATTAGTCTGTGTGGTCTAGAATAATGCATTATTATTATCACAGATGATAATGATGATGACCCTGCAAGTCAACGTTGACTATGGTTTTAATATATTCTTTTTCTGTTTCCCCCTCACTGATTAGTTGACTTGATTATACCATACCTTTTCCTATAGTCAGATAGATACTGTTCCTTATAAAAGGAGGAATCTAGCTGTGGGATGGATATTTTGCTCTCTAGAAGTAAAGTAATTCGGATCCTAAAAGAAACTACTCAAACCCAAACCCACTGCCATCAAGATGATTCCAACTTATAGTGACCCTACAGGACAGAGTAGAACTGCCACTGAGGGTTTCCAAGGCTGTAAATCTTTACAGAAGCAGACTGCCTCATCTTTCTCCCCTGGTGCGGCTGGTGGGTTCAAACCAACTAACCTTTTGGATGTGGCTAAAATTACCACTAGTGTTTTGTAGGGAAGTGAGGGGAGGTGAAAAAAGAATGTAAAAGGTTGCTGTTTATAAATTGAGTTTTTTTTTTCCACAAGACAGTTTGTAATAAAATTCAGTGATAGAATCAGATACCTTAGGAAAGTGAATTGACCCACAAAGACTTGGCATCAGTGTTCTTCATGCAACAGCAGTGTAACTCCAGCATACTAAAATTGTCTTAGATGCTTTTCCTATATAATAAAGGGAATGTGGTGTAAAACAAAATGGGTAGGGGGAAGAGACATTAATTATTACTTTGGAGATAGAGGTGGAGCTAAAGGAAGAGATGAAGGCATGTCAGGGAATGTGGGAACATGTGTGGAGGCAAAAGAATGATGAAATTAAGTAGACTTTGCAGATTGGTAGAAGAACTGACCTGGGTGGAAAATGTTAGTGGGAAAAATAGGAGAAAATAAAATTTTATAAATAGAAGAGGACTAGAAAGGTAATGCATTTTGCGATCCTTTAAAATATCCTTTAGGAAAGATTCCAAACCTCCTAGAGTCAAGAAATTCTTCTGAATTATTTAAATTCCCCCTTGCTACTATTTTGTCTTTTTCCGAACTCTTGAAATTCTAATTGTTTCTTATTTTGAGCCCCTCAGATTAGGGTATTCTTGATCTTGCCTGGGCTTAGCCTCAGGCACCATAGGAAAGAATTGGGGTTTCAGATATCGACTCTTCCTTTTGTTTGTTTATTACTTTTATTGTGCTGAAAACATGCAACAGGACATTAATTCACAAACATAACAACTTCCACATTTATAGCTCAGGGACATTGATGACATTTTTCATGTTTTGCTACCATTATTACTATCCTTTTCGAAAATATTCCACTACCGTTAGCCTAAACTCAAATGCCCTGCAAACAAAAGCTTCCTCTTTCCTCCTCCCTCTAGCCCTGGTAGCCACTAATAATCTTTAGGATATATATATATATATATATATATTCCCCCCAATCTATCTAGGATTTTTCCCTCTCCTTCCCTCTCCTCCCATCCCTGGTAACCAACAAAGAATGTTTCCTTCCATATATAAACCTTTCCTTGAGTTTTTACAACAGTGGACTAATGCAATATTTGTCCTTCTGTAATTGACTTATTTCACTCAGCATAATGTCCTCCAAGTTCATCCACGTTATGAGGTGTTTTGAAGATTCCACATTATTCTTTAGCATTGCATACTATACTATCATGTATATTACCACAGTTTAGTTATCCATTCTTCCGTTCATGGGCCCTTAGGTTGTTTCCATCTCTTTGCTATTGTGAATAGTACTGAGATAAATATGGGTGTGCATGTATCTATTCAAGTTCTAGCTCTCACTTCTTTATGATATATACCTAGTAATGGGATTGCTGGATCAAATGGTATTTCTAATTCCAGCTTTTTAAGGAATCGCCATACTGCTTTCCACAGTAGTTATAGACCCACCAGCAGAGTCCCAATCTCTCCTCACCCTCATCAGCATTTGTTATTTTGTTCTTGTTGAACTTTGCTATTAGCGTTGGGGTGAGATGGTATGTCATTGTTGTTTTGATTTGCATCTCTTTAATGGCTAATGTTTGTGAACATTTCATGTGTTTGTTGGCTCCCTCTGTATCTTCTTTTGTGAAGTGTCTGTTCATGTCTTCTTCCTGTTTTTTAGTTGGATTGTTTGTCTTTTGAGTGTTGAGGTATTAAGAGTTTTCTATAAATTTTAGAGATAAGTCCTTTGTCAGGTATGTCATTGCCAAGTATTTTTTCCCAGCCTGTAGGTTTTCTATTTACTCTTTTGGAGAAGTCTTTTGATGTACATAAATAAGAATTTAATTTTTAGAAGGTCTCAGTTATCTAGTTTATCTTCTGCTGTTTGTACATTTTGGATTATGCTTGATACTCGATTTATGCCATAAATTAGGGCCCCTATGTTTGCCCCTATTTTTTCCTTGAGGAACTTTATAGTTTTAGGTTTCACATTTAAGTCTTGGATCCATCTGGACTTACTTTTTGTGTATGGTGTGAGGTATGGATCTTGTTTAATTTGTATGCAAACGGGAGCCAGTTTTGCCAGCACCATTTGTTGAAGAGACTATCTCTTCCCCATTTAATGGAATTCGTCCCTTTGTCAAAGATCAGCTGACCATAGATGGATGGATCTATTTCTGGGTTGTTAGTTCTGCTCCACTGGTGTATGTGTCTCTCGTTTTACCAATATCAGGCTGTTTTGACCACTGTGGCTGTATAGTAGGTTTTGGGATCTGGGAGTATGAGACCTCTTATTTTGTGCTGCTTCTTCAGTAGTGCTTTGCTTATCCGAGGTTTCTTTCCTTTCCATGTAAAGTTAGTGATTGGTTTTTCTGTGTCTTTAAAAAATGTTGATGGAATCTGAATGAGGATTGCATTGAATGTATAGATTGCTTTGGGTGGTATTGACATTTCACAGTAGGCAGTCTTCCTATCCAAGACCATGGTATATTGTATGTTTGTCCATTTATGTAGCTCTCTTACAGTTTCTTGAAGTACTGTTTTGTAGTTTTCTCTGTATAGGTCTTTTGTGTCCCTGGTAAGATTTATTCCCAAGTATCTTATCTTTCTGATAGCTATTGTAAATGATATTGATTCCCCTATTTCCTTTTCAGAGACCTCTTTGCTGGTGTAGAAGAATCCAGCTGATTTTTATATGTTGATTCAACTCTTCCTTTTAGATATAGATGATCAAAATTCTCCCACCATTGTACACATGGTTTTGTGGGTCAGGGATTCTTTGTAGCTTTTTGGTGAGATGTTTTAGTTGGCGTTTATTCAACAAATATTTTTTAAGTGCCTGCTATGTGTAAATACTGTTCTAGATACTTGGGATATGTCCATTGTCGTGCAGTGAATTAACTTGGTATGGCTTTTCTAGCCATAGTCTTTATAACTTCCACCAGATTACTGAGTGGGACCAGGCAAATAAGGTATATAGAACTCTAATATGAGGATTGATTAGTTTTGCTATGCTGCTGGGCTTAAAATGAGCCTTTCTAGAAGCAGAGAGGGAGCTCTCACTGCCATCAAGAGAGAAGAGCTGGTGTTGGAGTGGACACCTGAGATCCCTGAACTGAACCGCCTTGCCAGAGACACCCCGGCAGAAAGACAGGCAGTGGAACCAAGAGACATGAGACAAAGCGGCAGGCTTTCCAGCCCAAGGAGCGAGAAAGCTGAGTGCTTTTGGGCAGGAGGCTTGCTGGTGTAGTGCGGTGCTTATAGATGTACCTATCACCCTAGCTAAAAGAACTTTGTAACACTTGCCCAAGCAGGGCAGAAGCCAGGCTGAGAGGCCAAGGGCCAGAGAGGTGTACCTGAGGGCATGGCTGAGGGGAGATTGTCCTGATTGAATAATTGTATCCTGAGCTTGTTCTTGAACCTGAATTGTAGCCTGTTACTTCCCTAATAAACCCTATAATTGTGAGTTTTGTTTATGAGTTCTTGTGTGGCCTTTGTAGCAAATTATTGAGAAGTAGCAAGTGCTGTGGGAACAGTTGGTGTCAGAGTTGGTTAAAAAAAAAACGCTGGAGGGTGGTGGCATGTCTTGGCTCTTAGGAATAAGCCTCGGGCTATTGATGGTGACTCTGTTTCCCCCTCATGAGGTTGGAGGAGGTCAGAAGATGCTGCCCCCACACCCTTTCTTCATCCATGAACCAACAGATGAAGAAGATCCTTACTCTTGAGGAGCTTATGTTCTAGCAACAGCTTGGCTGCTAAAAACCAAACCAAACTCACTGCCGTTGAGTCAAATCCAACTCATAGTGACCTCTCTCCTTGGGTTTCCGAGGTGGTATCACTATGGAAGTAGATTGCCCAACATTCCTTCCAAGGAGTGGCTGGTGGGTTTGAACCGCCAGCGTTCTGGTTAGCAGTCAAATGCCTTAGGCACTACGCCACCAGAGCTCCCCCAGACCCACTATTAAATTATATCTCTACTCTTATAATTCCTTTTTTTTTTTATTTTTTACAAAGGCCTGATTTGGTCAGCTGCCAGAATTTCTTTAAGATCCTCAAATAGACTTCCCAAAAAAGAAAATTCCTTAACCCATACACAAATGAATTTACCTTAAGTATAGTTTAGTGGGTCACCCCCACACACCTCTTTAGTTTGTCCTCTTTCTTTCCCTTGACAACGTTCTCTCGCAGAGTATTTTGGGGAGAAGTTTCCTGTTCTTATTTTTCCTCTATAAATTACCTTGCTCACACATGCAGCATATGAGCTTCTACTGCTGCATTGGTTGTATTTATTTGCCGAACAATCCTGTGCTTTGAAATGATTCATTCAAGAGCCATGAAGCATTCAAAGCAGGATGTGTGAGTCATTTAGTAAACAGAAGTGTCTTGATGTAGAGAGCCGGAGTTTAGCATTGACTGAGGTAGAAATGAAAGTCATGTTGCCTTTGGGTTGTTTCTGTGTATTTAGTCCTTTCTCTCCTTCTCCCTGCCCTACTTTCCCAAACATAAGTGATATCTTGCTTTGGGAGCAGAAGCGCTGCAGTGAGCACTTGCAGCCTTGTCAAGACTATTGCAGATCTCCCAATTTCTTCTTTCAGAATATGTGATCAATTGAAGTGATTAAGTAGCGTTCAAAAAAGATTATTCATCCCACTTACCTGCTTAACAATGATTATCACTATATTCTAGAACTTCCTCCCCGTAGTTTCTCAGGCTTTTTCATACTATTTTCTTTCATCAAAACATGACCAAGTATAGATACTATTATAATAATAATAAAAATAAACTGTTCTGTCCATGAAGCACTGCCAAACTCAGAAACTTTTAAAAAGAGCCAGTTCAGTTTCGGCACAAATGACTTTTCAGACACATGTAAACTTAATTCTTTGTATTGTTCCCTGATAGTCTAGGTGTTCAGTGCTCATTTCCTAATAACTTAAAAGAGTTCTCATTTGTCTCCTTCCCCCAGTTTATTTTTCTAAAACAAGGAAAGGATGTGAATTAATCATAAGTCAGGATATAAGAACATTTTTAAGTGTGAGGCAAATCCACACTGAAACTGGAGTTGTGGTGGCCAAAAACCACATTTCAAGAATGAATCTGCTGGCTATGAGTCTAGTGCATTTTGCACAGAAATTTCGTTGGTCATAATGCTTTTACCAAAGATTTGGCTTGAAACTGTTACCTTCCTAATGGTCATATGCTTATACCTGGCTCAGAGTCAGGATGTAAACATTTAGCTTTGGTTTGTTTAGCTTTCGTTTGTCCTGAGTTCTCTTTTCAGTTCTGTTCTATGCTGCTATTTCAAAAAACTTCTGAGGGACTAGGCTTAAAGGGGGAGCTCTGGTAGCATGGTGCCTAAGGCACTTGACTGGTAACCAGAAGGCTGGCGGTTCAAACCCACCAGCCACTCCTCGGAAGGAAGGTTGGGCAATCTATTTCTGTAGTGATACTGCCTCAGAAGCCCAAGGAGGAGTTGCTATGAGTCAGGTCCGACTCGACAGCACATAACAACAACAACACAACATGCTTAAAAGGATTAGGAGGAAAACTACCTCTAAACGTTGACTTGTTCCGCATTATTCTGCAACTGTCTACCTTGATACTGGTTTAAAAAGAGAAAGAGGAGTGAACTAGCTGAGTACCTGCTACATGTCAAGTACTATATTAAATATTTTTAATAACTATTTTAAAACTTAGAGGATAAAAAAAAAAGGTGCCCCACATTTTTCATGTATTGATCTGAGTGGTGATTGAACTGTGTATAATTAAGATTTGTGCATTTCATATATGTTATACCTCAATTTTTCAACATTAAAAATCTTAAGACTTCATTCACTGAGATATATTCCTGATTTATAATTCCTGTCATCTTTAGTCTTAAAACCATTGCTGATTCTTTACTTAGCTCTGTTTCTTTAGTCAGTTTGCTAGGAGATAGAATTCCTTTCTAGGAAGCGTGAAACTTCCTAGAAATGAAAAGGTTTTCCAAAGATCTCCCTTAGAAAATTGTTAATAAGAAATTATACTTTTCCTGCTCATTCTGCAATTAATCAAAGTTTACAGATTGACTTCCTCATAGCTCTGACATTTCATTTTATGCTTTTTAACATCTTTTAAATATATCCCTTCTTGTAATGTTTTTTTCT
Organism: Orycteropus afer afer; assembly: GCF_000298275.1. NCBI lineage: Eukaryota > Metazoa > Chordata > Mammalia > Tubulidentata > Orycteropodidae > Orycteropus > Orycteropus afer. The sequence goes on from NW_006921834.1 coordinate 3,003,025, forward strand.
CCATTGACAAGAGAAAATCAGAAGTAGCCAATTTTTTTTTTAACCAACAAGGCAGTTCATAAGAATTCCACTTAATATGTTCCTCTCCCAATTACAATGCCTTCTGTCTCCATCTTCCTAATTTCCCTGTCGTAAGTATTTGCAGATCTGTAGTACATCAGCCATTTTATAAAATGAGGTTAGAGTTTTCAGCCTGTGCTTTCTTCCTTCCAAGTTTCAGATCCAAAAACATGTGTTGGCAGTTTGGCAAGGAAAAGTTAAAAACAGCCATTTTTCTTTTTTTTTCTCTCTTCTTTCCCTGTTACCATGTAACAGGGTTTCTCAACAGAGACACAATTGACATTTTAGAACAGATAATTCTTTGGAAGTGGTCTTGTACTTTAAAGGATATTTATCAGTATTCTAGACTTATGCTTTCAAGTCCATTAGCACCTCTCCTCAATTGTGATAAGCAAAAATGTCTCCATATGTCCCCTGAGAGGCATAGTTGCCCCTATTTAGATCATTGCTGTTCCAAAGAAATACAATGCAAACCACAAATAAGAGCCACATATGTAATTTCAATTTTCTAATAGCCACATTAAAATATAAAAGTAAATAAGTGAAATTAATTTTAATAATATATTTTATTTAACCCAATATATCCAAATAGCATCTTTTCAACATATAATCAACATAAAAAGTTAATGAGCTATTTTATATTCTTTTTTTCACCCTAATAACTTTTCAAAATCTAGTGTATGTTTTGACTTAACAGTCATCTCAGTTTGGACTAGGCATATTTCAAGTGCTCAGTGGCCATGTGTGGCTAGTGACTACCCTAATGAGTAGTGAAGAACTTACCATTTTGGTCTCTAGATGAGGTGCAAATTAGCATGTAATACTCCTCGGAAGGAAGGTTGGGCAATCCTACTTCCGTAGTGATACTGCCTCGGAAACCCAAGAAGGGGTCGCTATGAGTCGGGGCCGACTCGACGGCACATAACAACAACAACCCCTTATATACCTTTTCCCTCCCTCATTTATGCCAGGAAACTGTCCTAATTAATTTACTTGAGCAATTAAGACCAAACCTTTTGTGTTACCACACACATCCTCTCCCTAGATGTAAAAACTGATGCTTATCCAGTATGTCTCAAATTCTCCAGCCCCCATTTTCACTTATACCAGTCCTCTGTTGCTTTGGAAGTGGTTAATATCTACACATTTATTGAATATTATTATTTACCATACAACCTGGGTGATTGTCCCTAAGTGAGTGGCTTCTTTACAAAACTTTAGTCATAGGTAAGAACAAAAGAAGACCTATTAAGAGTATTAGTAGATGGAGGAGGTAGATTTTTAAATGGGCAGTAATTCAAACAAGAAATCCTTTGGGAAATTCACCCATTTTAATGCAATAAAATAGTCTGTATTTTTAATAAGGTTAAATTTTTATTGCTTAATAGTGGCGTAGTACCTAAGCCATTTGACTGCTACTCAGAAGGCTGGCAGTTCAGACCCACCAGCCACTCCTCGGAAGAAAGATTGGACAATCTACTTCCTTAGAGATACTGCCTTGGAAACCCAAGGAGGGGGTTGCTATGAGTCGAATCATCTCTATCGCAGTGAGGTTTTTGTTTGTTTGTTTGTTCGTTTTTTTAATTTTAGCTATTTTACTTGAGAAATTGCTTTCAGAGGAATGGTTTTCTAAGCATGCATTTCAAGACTGGTCTAGAAAGAGATATGAGTTTTCCTCTGTTCAGTGTTTATCATACACAGCATCCTTCATTATTCTACAATAAACTTTTTATTAAGAGAATAAAATGTATATTTTATAATTCTTAAAAGTTAATCCTCATACTATGAAGAACTGTATTCCAACAAATTTGAAAATCTGGAGGAAATGGACAGTTTTCTAGAAACACACCACTTACCTAAACTAACACAGA
>NW_006921834.1:3009015-3094001 GCF_000298275.1 Orycteropus afer afer
ATTCAGAAAAGATCACAATGATTTGAAGCTATTCATTTCACCTTAGCCTTTCGTTGTGGGGCATGTTATTGTTTTTTCCATCTCTGTTTGCTATCATAGAGCACCCGCCTTTTTTAAAATAAAGCTTTGAACTTCCAAAAAAAAAAAAAAATCAACCATTGAAAGCCCTGTGGAGCACAGTTCTACTGTAACGCACATGGGGTTGCCGTGAGTCTGTATCAACTCAATGGCAACTGATTTGAAATGTCTTAACCTATTACTGGTTCCTTAAGGAAGGTTGGGCATTCCTACTTCCGTAGTGATACTGCCTCGGAAACCCAAAGAGGGGTCGCTATGAGTCGGGGCTGACTCACTGGCAAATAACAACAACAACAACAATTCATGAGTTAAATAAAATCTTTGACAAGTGTTCATTTAAAAAAACAGATTGACATTGACAAAAAGTTTCAGTAAACTTTTATTCTCTTCCAGGCATATAAGAATTGTGTTAGAAATAGCAAGGAGAGATGACCAGAGCCAAGACACTTATTGATACTCTTCTTTTTTGGCTTTTCCTCCTCTGAAACACATTGCATGACTTTTTTTTAAGGAATTCTTAACATTTTTTGCCATGGACTTTTGGCAGTTGAAGCCTATGAACTTTTCAGAATGATGTTTTTAAATACATAAAATACATAAGATTACAAAGAAAACCAGTTATACTGAATACAATTATCAAAAATGTTTTTTAAAATTTTATAATCTATGTGTTTCTTTATTAACACATTAAATAACAAGCTGTAGTGATAGCTTTGATAACTACCATAATTTCAAAGTTGTTGTTGTTATGTGCCGTCAAGTCGGACCCGACTCATAGTGACCCCTCCTTGGGTTTCCAAGGCAGTATCACTACGGAAGTAGATTGCCCCATCTTTCTTACAAGGCGTGACTGGTGGGTTTGAACCGCCAACCTTCTGGTTAGCAGTCAAATGCCTTAGGCACTACGCCACCAGAGCTCCTCTATTGTGTTTAGGAATGCTAAATTTCAGTTAGAGTTTAGTGAAAACAAAGTTGTTTTTTTTTCCTATCCATGTTCACAGTTATGAACATGGATGTTTGTGGGTGAGAGTTCTTCAGCCATCTTTAGTTCTCTTCAAGGCTCCACTTGTGATTTGGAAAAAATAAATAGCTCTGGTGGTGTAGTGGTTGAAGCTGCTAACCAAAATTTCGGTGGTTTAAACCCACGAGCCACTCCATGGGATAAAGATGTGGCCATTTGCTTCTGTAAGGATTTACAGCCTTGGAAACTCTATGGGGCAGTTCTACTCTGTTCTGTAGGGTTATTATGAATTGGGATTGACTCAGTGGCAATGAGTTTGGTTTTTGTTTTATCTTGAATCAATCTATTTTGAGATATAAATGACACTAAACAAAAAAGCAGAAGCAGAAATGGAAGACGAGAGATGCCAAGTCACAAAGAAGATTGCCTAGGATCAGAAGCTCAAAGATAAAAGAACCTTCCTCCAAACAGACAGAGAAAGGAAACTTTCCCCTTGAGCTGGCTTCCTGAATTCAGACATCTAGCCTCCTAAGCTATGAGAAAATAAAATTCTGTTTGTTAAAGCCACCCACTTACTGTATTTTTGTTATACCAGCACTATATAAGACAGAATTTTGTACCGGAAGAGTGGGGTGTTGTTCTAACAGATAGCTAAAATGTGGAAGCAGTTTAGAATTGGGTAATGGGTAGAGGGTGGAAGAGATTTAAGGTACCTAATAGTAAAAGCCTGGGAGCTCTGGTAGCATAGTGGCTAAGGCACTTGACTGCTAACCAGAAGGCTGGCGGTTCAAACCCACCAGCCACTCCTCGGAAGGAAGGTTGGGCAATCCTACTTCCGTAGTGATACTGCCTCGGAAACCCAAGGAGGGGTCGCTATGAGTCAGGGCTGACTCGACGGCACATAACAACAACAACAACAACAATAGTAAAAGCCTAGATTGCCTTGAAAAATGGTACAGTTAATGAACATCAAAGGCAGTTCTTGTGAGGGCTCAGAAGGAAGTGAGGAAAGCTATAGAGAAGATCTCTGTAGCTCTATAGAGAGTCTCTTAGAGACTGCATACATATGGTACCAGCAACAGAATGTTGCAAGAAATGTGGATGTTAAATGTGCTTCTGGTGAGGCTTTAAAAGAAAATGATGGATGTGATTGGACAGTGAAGGAAGGGCATTACTTTTTATGTGTGGCAAAGAACTTGTCTGAGTTATGTTCATATGTATATTGGAAGGTGGTGGTGGTTGTTGTTACGTGCCATCAAGTCTTAGAGATTAGCAGAAATGTTGGAAGGAGCATGAGAAGCAGGGCTTTGTCAGTTCCAAAGAGTAGCACTCCAGTCTCCTGGATCTCAAAAGGTGGGGCCACAGCCTCCTAGGTTTCAAAGAGTCAGACCTTAACCAACTGGTTCTGGAGTATGGGGCTGCCATTAAAGTGTGCCAGGGAGATTGAGTTGCTGCCCAAGCTGAAGGGGCAGGCTGCCATGCCTGAGGGGCAGAAGAATGAGGCCTGCTGGAGCTGGGGGAGTAGGGTGACCACTCATATGGACTAAGAGAAACAGGGAAGCAAAGAAGCCAGGGGAGCAGAGTTGCCATCCCAGTGGTTCTAGAATGTGGAACTGAAGCCTAAGCTTCCATCACCCAGAAGCACAATGTCAGAGAACCCAGGATTTTCCTCCAGAGAGAAAGGCTTCCCCTGGAACTGGCACCCTGAATTCAGCCTTCTAGCCTCCTAAATTGTGAGAAAATAATTTCTGTTTGTTAAAGCCACCCACTTGTGGTATTTCTGCAGCACTAGATAGCCTTTCCTTTCCCCTCACCTCCACTCTTCTTTCCTTAGGAAAAGAATCTGTGATTGAAAATGTTAGTGTTGTAAAACTAATCTTGCTTTGTAAACTTTCACCCAAATCACAATAAAAAGTTTTAAAAAAGAGAAAACATTAATGCCTGGGTTAACCATTAATAGAGAAAATCAAAGTTCTTATCTTAGCTAAGTATTTCCACACTTTATTCAGTTTTGTACTACATCCATTGGAAACCATTTCTTCATATTTTTAATTGAAAAGCCCCTCTACCCTTCAGCCTAGAAGGAATTTTTAATCTTAACACTGACTTTCCTTTTCATAGAGCTCAGAGCAAAGTTGAGAGAAAAAAAAAAAAAAAAGCAGCCCAATCAAGAAATGTTGTAGAGAAGGCTGAAGGTATAGTAGTGCTCAGTGAGAAATACTATCTAGTGAAAAAAGTAAAAAGAAGAAACTAACCAATCACTATTTTTAGAAACAAAACTACAGATAGAACTTCTGAAGGAGCTATGGAAAACTGCAGCATCTAGGCTGTTAGTGTGTTGCAGGCGTGTTTTAATGAAGGAACACAGCCAGCCATTCTCAAAGAGAATTTTGAGGATATAATTCTTTTGAATTGTTTTTCATCTCACTCTTTTAATATAGAGGCAGGAACATGTTCAGTAGCCCTGTCTTACTTAGTCATAAACTGGAGCAGACCTAGCCTCACCTTTTCATTGTCCTTTCACCCAAAACCCCAAACAAAATCCTTTTCCCTTCCCTCATCCTGCCTACAGGCTCCTCCCCACCCTGGGAAAAAAAGAAAAAAAAAAACTCGTTTGCTTGCATTTTTATTCTACCATTATATAGCCAGCAGCATTGTACTGGTCCCTTTATGGCTGATGGAACCCAGGCGGGCTGCCCGATGAGGGGAGACAGCATTTGGCCGATGGAGCTGGTGTGTGCTATTACTGCTGGCCATTGGGCCTCCGTCCTCTACAGCTCCGTCCTGGCTCATTAAAACTCTGAGCCAAATAGCCGCGTAGGCGCCTGCTGCAGCACTGTTGGGGCCAGGAAGTTAAATGGTTCTCCTAATCCTGCATAATTTATCTCCCTGCTAGCCCCCTCATAAAATAGCCCAATTCAGCCCCACCGTGGAGAGCTTCATTCTGAATTTCCTATTTTGTGATGACCAATGAGTGCTGAGCCTTTCCCTTCTCTCTTTATTATTATTATTAAAAATTATTTTCCCCTTGTTCGTTACGAGTTTGCCTTAATGTTTTTTTCATTTGGAGCCTCCTGCCTAGACCCCACTTCACCAACAATCTGTCCACTTGCTCGTTTGGACTTGATATTACCGAGCAGTTGGTGCTATGGTCTTCCCCCTCTGCTCTCCTCCATGCTTTTTAGCATTTCTTTTTCTCCCCCTCTCTCTCTTTTTTTTCCCTCCCATCTCCTCTCCTTTTTCATCACTTCCAGTTTTTCTCCTTTCCATTTCCTCTCCAGTCCCTTTTCCCAGGGACCAACCTTATCACAGGATGTTTGGGAGGACATTTAAATGGGTATTGTATTGCTTATTTTTTATTTTTTTTTTTTCACATCTCCATTTCTGTTTCATTTCAGAGATTTACAAACGAGGACCACCTGGCAGTTCATAAACACAAGCATGAGATGACATTGAAATTTGGCCCAGCCCGAACTGACTCAGTCATCATTGCAGGTATTTGCTTCCCCAAAAGCCATGTGCCTTGGTATCACAAGACAGTTAAGATTAATACCAGGGACCAGATGTACTGGGAGCTATACTCCCCTTCTCCCATTAAGAGCCCTTATGTGATCTACATTTAATAAGATAAAAAGAACTAAAAGCTCCCAAGTTTCTATTGTGCCCTCTACTCTGTGTTTTTAATACAATATCGAGTTCTGCAGATTTTGAGGGTAGGTGTGCTGAGGTTTTGTTTTAGTTTTTTTTCCTATTCCTTCCTTGCTGCCTTTTTATTAAGACTTTGGAAGGTATACAGATGAAAGATACCTTTGACATTTCTTCCTGCCCATAATGAGGAGGTAAACAAAAGAAGGCGAGAAAACTGGCTGCTTCTCATCCACTGGGTGTCAGTTTTCCTGAACAAGCAGATTGTTTGTAAATTCAACATTCCTCCTGAACCCAGACACCGTTGAGGGCACATTTCCAAAGCTCAAAACAATTTAGCCAGTGGGACTTTTCTAAGCCAATTTGGGTGACCTGGAACATCTCACAAGTTGTTTTAGGTACTGTTTTGCTTACAAGTACCACTCTTAGGGGAATAATGTCAGCAAATGCTCTCAAAACCATGCAGCAGTTCTCTTGTACCAGTTTCAGCTAGACAGACATACAAATTAAGGTGGTTTTTTTTTTTTTTTCTGATACCTTGAGAAGTTCTGATTTGGCCCAAGTTTTCAACCAGAAGTTTAACTTAATATTTAATCATTAAGGGATTTGGTGGTGGTGGTTGTTGTTTGCCGTCGAGTCGGCCCCGACTCATAGCGACCCCTCCTTGGGCTTCCGAGGCAGTATCACTACAGAAGTAGGATTGCCCAACCTTCCTTCCAAGGAGTGGCAGCCTTCTGGTGAACAGTCAAGTGCCTTAAGCACTATGCTACCAGAGCTCCTTAAGGGATTTAGTTGGTAGTTATTCTATCAGTTAACAACAATTTCACTTAAGAATTACTAACTAAAATGCTACTCTGTGGAGAAGGAGAGAAAAACTCTTCTCCATACTCTACACATGAAGAAAGAGACTTGCTCTTGCGGGTTTTCTACCCTGTATTAATTCAGCAAATTTATTGAATATCGACTGTGTGTACTTTGCTAGTTTATAGATGTGTAATCCCTGGGAAAAGAACATGAGTAGGGGACATTGACATTGATAATCCTTACAAAAGTCTTAGGGAAGGGTGGATAGTGTGTAGGTACGTAGATAACACATACTTAAATTAATATCCAAACCAAAACCAAACTCACTGCTGTCGAGTCGATTTGACTCATAATGACCCCTCCTTGAGTTTCTGAGGCAGTATCTCTATGGAAGTAGATTGCCAAGTCTTCTTTCTGAGGAGGAATTAATAAGCCAGAGCATATATACATAGAAAATATTTTTGTATTTGCAAAGTACTCGTTTGTATACTGGAAAGTGAATGATACAAACAATATAAATACTAGGCAGAATTAATCAGAGAACATTTATAAAAAAGGTAAATTTGGAGCAAGGTTACCAAAATAGAAAAGTTATTCCAAATGGGCAAAGATCTTATGCTTAGTCTCCAGGGAAGGTGAGGACAGTCCTAAGGGGGGAAAAAAGTGTTTTCCTGTTCTTCTTTGCATTCTTTTCTGGAGTACTTGTCCCACTGCACATGACTTTGTCTACTCTGTAGACTGGTAATTCTCACGTCTCTAAAGATCTGGTAGCTTACATGTTTTAGAACCCTTTATTGATTATTTTAGTTGGCTTTTTGTTGTTTCAAATTCTACATGTCGATAAGACTGAACTTACCTCCTTTGTTACTCACTGGTAGCAGCATTCTCAAATCTCTTTCTTCAGATTCTCTGTTCTATTCTTTCTTGTTCTTCTTGGCACCACTCGCATTATGCTTGAGTTATTCCGTACTCTTCTTTGAAAATTGATATAGGGATGGCTTCCAACCTCCTCTACCTTCATAAGGGGGAGACAGAATCACCATCAGCAGCATCAGCCCAAGGCTAATTCCTGTGATGTGGAAGTCAGACATGCTTCCATCCTCCAACCTTTTTACTAATTCTGACATCTACAGCACTCTCTACTTCTCTGCTGGTTTCAATAATTAGTTGCAGTGGCCACACAGAACTCACAGATGGTACTCATGATTATGGGGTTTATCAGGCAAGTAACAGGTTACAATTCAGGTTCAGGAATGCTCTCGGGATACAGTTCTTCAATCAGGACAGCCTTCCCTTGATCATGGCCGCAAGCACCTCTCTTTGACCCTCAGCCTCTCAGCCTGGCCTCTGCTATGGTTGGTCAGGTGTTACAAAGCTCTTTTAGCTATGCTGATAGATCCACTCCACTCTACCAGCCAGCCTTCTGCTTGAAAGCACTCAACTTTCTTGCCACGTGGGCTGGGAAGCCCACTGCTCTATCTTGTGTTGATCTCTTGGTTCTGTTGGTTCTGCTGCCTTTGCTGCGCTGTCTCTTTTCGTAGTCTGACCACAGGGATCGCAGGTCCAAAGAATGCACTCCTTTCCTGGCTCTTCTTTCTTGATGGTCATGAAATCTTCCCCTTTAAGCTCCTGGGATAGCTCATTTTAAGCCTAGAGACTAATCCCCACATTAGAGTACCATACACCTTATTTGCATAGTCCGTCCCACAAAAGGGTACCATGTACCTTATTTACATCATTAGCAAGCTATCCAATTCCCTTGATGGGCCACAAGCACATCACATTTGTATAGTCCCATTCATCACAAAGACCATGGCTAGAAGAGCCATACTAAGTAATTGCACCACATCTATAACTTACCTCCAGTAGTCTTTCCTCATTCTAATCCATCTTGTATATTATTGAAAAACCAGTCTCTCTTAAATTCCATTCCCCTGCCCCAAATCTTCCTGTTGTTGTTGTTGTGTGCTGTTGAGTTGGACCCGACTCATACTAGGCTGTTTACTCGTGGAGTTCTAGTTACATGGTACTCATCCAGTTTTATATACAACTTCTCTACCTAATGATTATCTTTTTTATCTGGTCATACTTTTGTCTCTTCATCTATACATGGTGTCCATATCCTGTTTCTGTGTCTTCCTCCTTTTACCTACCAAAAATTCTCTTCTCTCTGATATCTAATGCCATTATTTAAGGCCCAGCTTAAGTCCCACTTCTTAAAACCTTTCCTAACTTCTTCTTGTTGATTCTGACTCATGATGGCCCCATGTGTTACAGAGTAGAACGGCTTCGTAGGGTTTTCTTGGCTGTAATCTTAATGGAAGCAGATCGCCAAGCCTTTCATAGTAAAGCTGAGTGGGTTTGAACCCACTAACATTTTGTCTGGCAGTTGAACACAAACCACTTGTTGTTGTTGTTATTAGGTGCCATTGAGCTGGCTCTGACTCATAGTGGCCCTATGTACAACAGAGTTAAACACTCTCTGGTCCTTTCCAGTAATATATCAGACAATGTTCACTGCTATTCATAAGATTTTCAGTGGCCAATTTTTTTCAGAAGTGAATAGCCTTGTCTTTCTTTCCAGTTTGCCTTAGTCTGGAAGCTCCACTGACACCTGTCCACCATCACTGACCCTGCTGATACTTGAAATATCGGTGGCAAAACTTCCAGCCTCACAAACCATTTGGGCCACCTTAATTTGTCTTTATTTCACTTCTACAATAGTTTTGTTCTTTACTGTACATGACACTTGTTTTTTGTGTACTACGATGTTGATTATGTATATTAATTTCCCCAACTAGAAAACATTCTCTTAATTCTGTAGGGCAGGAACCATGTCTTATAGGTGGGAAAGACTCCTATACTTCTTCCCCTTTTCTCCTCCAGATATACTCAAGTACATGCATTATAGTATAAAACACATAGTAAACACTTGTTTGTTTTTGTATATGTTTGTTCAGTAAACACTTGTTTATTTCTTACGAATCAAATAGGCTCAGAATTTTCTTATACATTTTCAGGCTGTTTTTTCACACACACCCCAGTTAGAGGTTAGAAGCTACGTAGAAGGTCAGAAATTAAATTTAGTACGTGGGAGCTTTTGAAATTAAAACCCAAAGTGAATATGAACAATAGGGTGCAGGAGAACCGCATATGAACGTCAGATCTGAGATCCAAACAGGTTCCCTTTTGCTATAATCACGCCCTTACCTGCCCCCTTCCTGCTCCACTTGAGTTGTGCTGTTATGTGTACTTTTACTGAAGCACTCTGTAAGCATAAAGGATATTACTTCTATTCACCTAGGGACAGAGGGAAAGTGGCTCTATCATTGGCTAACTGAAGCTGCCAGAGAACCTTTTAAGACTATTTTGGGGAAATAGAGGTAACTTTTCCAAACACTCTCAGAAGAGGTTTTTTTAAAAAAATTTTTTAAAATCCCACTAGACTGTTCCAGTTGATCATGCTAGAAGGAGCAATCCTAAGCCCAGGTTTCACTCTTTTAAAATATCATTTGGACATTGTTCTGTTTCTCTAATTCACTCTAGTGTGGTTTGAGGTTTGAGGTGAATCCCTGAGTTGACTAGCATGTCAAGGAAAATCATTATGATAGTAGAGTTAAGATCAGAGAACAAGACTCAACTTACATAAGAGAGAAAAACTAGAAAAGCAGGATGTAAAGAGAGGGAGGCAAATCTAAAATTCAAGTTGCTTTGAAAAGTTCCCATGGGTTACCAAGAGCCTCTTTTCAAGGACAGAGACGCTGTGTTGAGGAAAGACTTGAGCAGCTCTTGCAGGGGATATTTTGGCTGGTAAATCTGTGTCCAAATATCCTGGTTTCAGGAGTTTGCTCTGGGCTGGGGTCTCTGTGAAATGAGCTCCATTGTTTGTAGTTTCCTTTCCTAGTTCATGGTCTTGTTCTCCAGTGTGTACATTTGCCTGGAATGTCTTCAGAAGGTAACAGACCCTTACCTCAGTGGCCTCTGAAAGACAAGGCACCATTTCATATTTGGTAACTTCAGCAAGCAAATCCAACCATCTGATCCTCATTTTCTTCTCATCAGATTTTAATACCCATCTGCTTATACCTGCTCAGACTTTCAGACTTAGGAGGGAGTAAGTTTAAAGAGAAAATGTCACTCAACTACGTAATTTTAATTGAGGTTTCATAAAGCTCCACCTTGGTCAGTGATTTTTTGTTTGTTTGTTTGGTTTGCTTTTGGGGGAGGGAGGAGTAAAACCAGCATCTGGGAGAGAAAGGTGGGTACCTGGGTAGTCTTTCATTCACACAACAAAACACTGTTCTGTCTTCCCCCTGCTGGCCTCGAGGCAACACAACACAGACACCCTCTGGTGGCCTAGCATTAGCCTTCACCTACTAACCAAAAAAACAAACTTACTGCCATGGAGTCAATTCTGATTCCTACTCATAGCAACCCTATAGGACAGAGTAGAATTGCCCCATAGGGTTTCCAAGACTGTAAATCTTTATGGAAGCAGACTGTCATATCTTTCTCCCACAGAGAAGCTGGTGGGTTTGAACCACTGACCCTTTGGTTAGCAGCCAAGCACTTTACCAGGCTTTTCACCTACTGGAGAAAAAAAAAAAAAACCTCACTGCCATAGAGTCAGATCCTACTCATAGTGACCCCTCCCTGGGTTTCCAAGGCGGTATCACTAAAGAGGTAGATTGCCCATTTTCCTTCCGAGGAGTGTCTGGTGGGTTTGAACTGTCAGCCTTCTGATTAGTAGTCAAATGCCTTAGGCACTATGCCACCAGAGCTCATCTACTAGAACTCCATAAAACAAATTTGCCCTAACACAGAGACTGTCTTTCTCCATACAGAAAAATAAAAATGCATGCTCTATAAACTCAGGAGTACCTGGGTGCACTGCACATGGTTAGTGTGCTGGCTACTAAGCAAAGATTAGAAGTTTAAGTCCACCTAGAAGAAAAGCCGGCCAATGTGCTCCCCAGAAAACCAGCTATTGCAGACCCCACAGAGTATAGTGCTCCTCTGACAGGCAAGCCAGGGTCGCAGCAGGAACTGGTACTCTATGAACTCTCAGGTTTTAATTTCAGATCAAAACTAAAAGTTTCTTTTTTTTTTTTTCATGTCTACAGATCAAACTCCTACTCCGACTAGATTCCTAAAGAACTGTGAGGAGGTGGGGCTCTTCAATGAACTAGCTAGCTCCTTTGAACATGAATTCAAGAAAGCTTCAGATGATGATGAGAAAAAGGCAAGAGATGAAACTTTTGCTGAAAAACTGGTGATGTTCAGACCTAGACTATTTTTGTTGTGTCGTGGGATGATTTGCTTAAGTGGTTAAAGACAAAATTATGGGCTTTGTTCTATAGAACCAGATTTTTGTTGTTGTTAGCCACTTATAAGTTGGCTTGACTCATGGTGACCCTGTATACCACAGGACCATCTGATTCAGAGGGTTTTCACTGGCTGATTTTTGGAAGTAGGTCTTCCTAGTCTCTCTTAATTTGGGAGCTCCACTGAGCTTTGATTCAGTAGAACCAGAATATCTACTAATACTAGTTATCTTCCCGGGTCCATGAGGACCCAAATGATTTGATAAGTATAAGCCTGCCTTCACTAGCTATGAGTCTTCCTGCCCTTCCAGTGGCACATTAAACTAACTTACTTAAAAAATATATTTCTGTATTTCAGTATTCATATTGAACATGTTGACGATGTTAAAAGAGTAGAAAATTGATTTCGTTAGATAACTTTTCTGAGCTGATCAGTCTTCACCTGGACTGTTTTCATCCAGTCAGCACTTGAGGCTCAAGATAAGCAGCGTGTGGTTCTTGTCTTCAAGTAGTTTTGAAGTGATATCCAAGACACAGGCTTAAAGAAGAATGTTGATAAATTAATACCTTTCAAAGAAGATGAACCAGGATGGTGAAAAAATTAGAAATTATATCACTTCAGGAATGTTTAAAGGAATTGAGGATGTTTTGCCTAGAAAAGATAAAATTTAGAGTGAACAAAATTGTGATCTTGAAATATTCGAAGCGTGTTCATGGAGAAGAGGGGTTAGACTTATTTTATATGGCCCAAAGGTAAAAGTAGGACCACTGGATAGATGCTATCACAAAATGTGTTCAATTATAGGTAGGGCATTTAGTGGAGATACTATATAGGATTTAAATACTGCAAATTGCTTCTAATCCTGAGGTACTAATATTCCGATTTTAGCTTTTTATATTTCAGATCCCTAGACAATCCCTTAGTTGGGAAGACCAGAGAAAATAGTTTAATAAGTAGAACTGAAAGTGGCTAGTTCACACAGAGTAGAAGAATTTTGGGGGAAAAGGAAATTGGAAAGATCAAAATTTACTCTTCTTTAGAATTAGAATTTTAGGTTTTTAGTCACTATTTAAAATCATGTCTGTATTCTATAATAGAAAACTCTCCAAAATCCACAGCCCAAAACATATGTACATTTATACATATACCTCCCATAATTTCATGGTGCAAGAAGGCATAGTATCTCATCAGAACAGAGAAAAGATGGCACATAAAAAATTTTTCCAAGCAAGTTCTTTTCCTTCTAAGATAGAGATAACAGGTAAATCAAGACGCTTGTACGTGACTTTTTCATTTAGCTTCAGTTATAAAAATACAAGATTTTAAAAATGTCCTTATCTTTAGAGTTCTTTCCCAAGTTCTGTAACTTTCTGTGTGCTGCTTTTCATGCTATCTTCCTCATGAAACTGTCAGAAAGTGGAGAAACTCAGTGGCATGTATTTGTAGTTCTACTTTGAAATGGCAGAACTAGCCAGTCTCCTCATTACTGTTTTTTCTTTAGAGACCCAGGACTCTCATCAACCTAAATAGTATAATTTTATTTTATAACCTCCCCACTTCACCTCTCCTACCATTTTCCTCCTGCCCTAAAGCAAAGAAATTAATCAAATTGTTTCCACCAAGAAGTGAAGGATTTTATATCAAATGCTTTGCAGGGAAATTCAAGAAAATAACATCCCTTTAAAAGGCTCTCTGGTGGTGCAGTGGTTTAAGCATTCAGCTGTTAACCAAAAAGTCTATAGTTTGAACCAACCAGCCATTCTGTGGAAGAAGAATGAGGCAGTCTGCTTCCTTAGGACACCTATGGGGCAGTTCTACTCTGTCTTAGAGGATCACTATGAGTCAGATCAACTCGGTGGCAGTGGGTTGGATTTGGTTTAAAAGGTTGAAGTCTTTCCACTGCCACTTTAGCTCAGTTTATCAGTCTGGGAGGCTGATTGATAATTGACCGGGCCTTTCCTCAGTGGGCATCCCTTGGTGTTTCTTCCTGCTTGTATGGAGGTGGTCTTTACCTCCCTTTGATGAGAAGCACAGACTCAGTAGAAGATTGCTTCCAGGAGTGTTTAATGAGCTTGAAACTTTTCTGAACCACAGCTTTTCTTGGAGATGCCCCAAGGGGGTTTTAAACCCATGGTTGTATTTATTTAGAGGCCATTTTCCTTTACTACTCCTCTGACTTACAAGATCCCAGCATTACCTACATTGAGCCTGATACTTTAGCAATATAGGAGAAAATGAGGGCAGAAATGAAACCTTCTTTGGTGTCACTCACCCCTATCAGACTGGAGAGGAAGAACCATTACCACCTTCTCTAATGTTTGTTGTTGTTGTTATGTGCTGTGGAGTCAGACCCAACTCATAGTGACCCCTCCTTGCTTTTCTGAGGCAGTATCACTATGGAAGTAGATTGCCCCATCTTCCTTCCGAGTAGACACCAAAGTATCTTTACTTTAACTCAGCTAGTGAGAAGGTTTCTAGGGATTAAAGTAGCAAGAGAAGAGTTGGAAATAAGATCCTCTTTTTACCAAGAAACCTCTGATAATGAGAAGAATAGAACAAAGAATCCAATTTATCACAAAACTGAACTCCAACACCAACCCTCCTATCATGGTGCAGTGTCAGGTCCATTATCTGAGATGCTTTATTGTTCCTACAAAGCGTTTATGGCTCTACTGTTCTGCAAGTTGATTATAAAAAGTACTCTCTTTCCTTTCTAGTTTCCTTCAGTGTTGCTCCTAAGACCAAGTTTTATTTATTTATTTATATATATATATATACACACACACACACACACACACACACATATATATATATATATATTTTTTTTTTTTTTTTAAACTGATCAGCTGGTCAGCCTTTCCTTTTTTTTGTTACCCCAAAACCTTATTGCCTGAAACTCCTAGCTGCTGGTACCAGATCTTGGGGTGAGAGCACCATCAGCTATGGGAAATCCCCAGAAAAGACGATTCCTATCTTGTTTGCAGGACTTTAATAGCCAGTTTGTCTTTGTTTGCTTCAGGTAATTAGGCAGTGTCATCATTCTTGTTGGCAGAGAAGGTATTCACACCCCTCTAGCAGCCACCAGCACTGGTTGGGAATGGGCAGGAATGTGTCTCAAGAAATCATTTTACTTTCCTTAAAAGGAATGTATCAAAATATATGGTCGTATTGGCATAAATTTAAATGATATTTTTTTCCTTTTAGAGGTAAGCAGGTTGTAGTTAGAGAAACTAACTTCATTTTATAATTAGGGAAACTAAAGCCCAGAAAAATTAGAATTATTTGGTCAGTTTTACATAAAACATAGGCTCCACACAAAGAAGAATAAAGAAAACCAAAGATGCATGAAAACAGTTAGTCTAAGGGACTGATGGATCATGTGAACCTCAGCCTATATGATCCTGAGACCAGAAGATCTAGATGGTACCCAGCTACCACTGTCAACCACTCACCCTGGAAGGGATCAAACTAGGGGATGCTGGATAGAGTGGGAGAAATGTGTGGGACAAAACTCAAAATCATAAAGAAGACCAAGCTTACTGGTCTGATAGAGCCTGGTGAAACTCCTGAGATTATGTCCCCTAGTCACCCTTCGGGCCAGGAATAAACTCACTCCTGTGGCTTCTAGCCAAACAATAGACAGTGTGTAAAGTGAACATTTACACCAGGTAGGTACACTCCTTAGAACAATCAACCATGGGAGAGCAGAAGGACAGTATTTGCACTGGGATGTAGCTCACAGAGGGGTAATACCTAGGGAAGAACACAGGGAAAAGGTAACCAGAGGATGGAAGTGGGAAGAGAGCCGTTGCATTATGGGGATTGCAGTCAGTGTCATGAAACAAAATGTGTACGAACTGTTACATGGAAAATGAATTTGCTCTGTAAACTTTCACCCAAATCACAATTGTTGTTGTTGTTATTTGCCGTCAAGTCAGCCCTGACTCATAGCGACGCCTCCTTGGGTTTTCGAGGCAGTGTCACTGCGGAAGTAGGATTGCCCAACCTTCCTTCAATTGGGAGGAAAAAAAAAAAAAGCTCCCCATTTCTTTGACCTGCAGTTCAATGCAAGTCATTGGGTCAAACAAGACTTTGCCTCTTAGAAGCTTATTCTCTCATCTTATAACTGGAAAGAATGACATTCAACCTGAAAACCATGGGGTTGAATTCTACTCATTTCTCTTCTTTAACAGGCTGCTGCTGGGCCCCTTGACATGTCTCTACCTTCCACACCAGATATCAAAATCAAAGAAGAAGAGCCAGTAGAGGTAGACTCATCCCCACCTGACAGCCCTGCCTCTAGTCCCTGTTCTCCGCCACTCAAGGAGAAGGTAGGAATCTCTACCAAGAATCATCCCAAATATTAATTGATAGACTAAGTTTTGATTCATTAGTTGTATAAGTAGTGTATCATACTTGAGGATTGACTATGTTTAAAGGAATGTTAGCTATTTTAAAAATTTATATGAATTACACCAATTCACTGACCCAGCAATTCCATTTCTACATTTATATGGAAGAGAAATCAGTACTGAAGAAGTATTTAAGAATGCTTATAGCAATTGCATTCATAACTAAAAAAATTGAAAATGTCCAAACATCCATCAACAAAAAAATGTATGAATTGTGGTATATTTCTAAAACAGAATACTCTATGACATTTAAAAAGGATGAACCTCACTAGTACACAGCAATGTGGATGAATCTCCCATACATTTTATTGAACAACAACAAGCTAAACACAAAAGTACATACTGTGTGATTGCATTTACATGAGGTTCAAGAAGAAGCAAAACTATAATTGATGATGAGAGAACTCAGAACATTAGGTTACCTCCTGTTGAGGAGAGGGTATGGATTAGGAAAGAACACAGGAGAACTTCTGAGGTGATAGAAATGGTCTATATTTTGATTTTATATAAGTAAAGTCACTTAGTTATATCCTTTAGATTAGTGCACTCTGTGTATATTATACCTCAGTTAAAAAGTGAAAAAGAAAAGTTCATATATTCATAAATTAGATGTTAAACAATTTTAGAAAAAAAGTCAAGGAGGAAGTTGTCCAGTGATTCAAAGGGAGTATCTACCAGGATTCTGATTATTATTATATTTAAAGGAAATTTTTATGAAGTACTATTTTTTAATAAAGATATTGAATTATATAACACACATATAGAAAAGAACATAAATTATATAAGTATACAGCTGAATAAATTTTCACATAATTAACACATTATGTAACAAGCACCCAAGTCAAGAAACAGATATTATCAAAACCTCAGTCAGGGGCTTCCTCATGTTCCTTTTCTAATCCCTGCCCCTCTACTAGTGGCTGTTATTTTTAACTTCCACTCACTGTAGATAGTACTTCATCTCACTTTCCTTTATCAAATTTGGTTTGATAACTTCTCTCAAAACTACCCCTTCCATAAACATTACAACCATCTTATTCATTATCTCCCCTTTTCACCAGCAGCCAGCTCCTAGATTGTCTGGGGTTGCTTTTCAGGGTCAGTGTGGCCACTAGCAATCTAAGCTTCTAACAGGTTAGCAGTGGAAAGCAGTTTGTTTTATTCCAATGTGATCATTATTCAAACTTCCATGCTTTTTTTTTTTTCAAAGAGTCTATAGGAGATACTGAGTTGCCTTTATCACCAGTATACTGCCTTTCCTACTGCAGATCAGAGGATACTCAGGCATCAGGTGTAGGGTGTGAGCATCTAGGATGAACAGAATTATAATAGTCCTTAAAATTTATATAGTTCTACAGTGCTTCTCCAAAGATTTCAAGTTACATTTCAACTGTCATCTCATTCATGTAGCCATCAGCCCTAAAAGGGAGCTAGCCAAGAGATCTTAATCCAAATTCCTGCTGATTGGGTGAGTGAGGTATAGGTCCATGATCTGATGGAATTAGATCATGATTTACATGAGTAGCTCTAGTACTCTTTTCATTAAATTTATACTGGATTTTATCAGCTATTTATTTCCCTATAAGCATCCCCATAAAGCCTTTTGTGATCTCTTGGTTTCTTCTCCTCAGGAGGTTGCCTCAAAGCCTGTTGTGATCTCTACCCCAACGCCCACCATCGTACGCCCTGGCTCCCTGCCTCTCCACTTGGGCTATGATCCTCTTCACCCAACCCTTCCCTCGCCAACCTCTGTCATCACACAGGCTCCACCATCCAACAGGCAACTGGGGTAAGTAAAGAGAGCAGGGGAACACTGAAGCCTGAATCTCTTTCTACTTTATGAAATTGTTTGATAAAGCAGGAGTCCAGATTTTTGAATACCCAAGGAAGCGGAATCACTGAGACTGTCTCTGAAAATCATTTTTCTTTCCCCAATAAACAGAATTTCCTTTACCTTTTTAGTAGACAAGCAAATATTTATTTGGGGATAATATTTCCTTAATTTTGGGGTTTACTATGACTTCTTGATATACAAAGAAGAATCCTTAAAACTTCAGGAAATTCATCACAATGGTGGAAGCCACACAAAGAAGTATATTTAGTTCTTAGCCTCACTCATATAGACATTTATTAGGGTACTACTATATGAGGAGGAGCTCTGGTAGCATAGTGCCTAAGGCACTTGACTGCTCACCAGAAGGCTGGCGGTTCAAACCCACCAGCCACTCCTCGGAAGGAAGGTTGGGCAATCCTACTTCCGTAGTGATACTGCCTCGGAAACCCAAGGAGGGGTCGCTATGAGTCGGGGCCGACTCGACGGCAAACAACAACAACAACTGTATGAGGGGCTGTAACCTAAGTCTTTTTCTTTGAATCTGGTATTCTCCTTGGTCCCTGTTGGGGTTCTTGGCCTTTGTGACCTCCAATTTTGTTTGTCTGTTTGTCTTCATTCCTAGCATGGCCCATACTGATTTCCTGATGGGATGGCTTGAAATCCTATCTCCAGGTATCTATGGGTTAAGAGGTTGTTGTCAGGATTTAGCCTCTAAGAGCTCATTGCTCTCCAAACCTACTAGAGAAAATGAAAAAGGACAGCTGTTTTTTTGGGGCACGGAAAGTAAATCATGAAAAGTAACAAGAAAAACTTACTCCGATTTGGCTGTCAGATGACATAATTCATCTTTGCAAAATAACTTCTTTGTTCTAATTGCCCCTTACCTAAGGCAAGACAAAATTTGTACGTCCCAGTAGTAGAGATGTTTATTTAATTGTTCTAAACTCTAAGTAGGATTAGCCTCTCACCCACTTGAGTTAAATGGTATTTCTTAATTTGCAAGCTTTAACTATCTTGCCATTTTTCTCCATCTATATATAAAGCAACATAAGTAGCATTCCTTGCTTTTCCCGCTTTTCTGAGGGTATCAGATTTGCATTGTCACAATGCTACCCTATTCCTTCCCTAACTAGAAAAGGTTGGAAAATCTGCAACAATTACAGGAGGAAGATCCATAGGAAGGAGTCTGTTTTATGAGCATTTTACTTCATGTCTTCTCTAGGTCTCCCACTGGCTCCCTCCCTCTCGTCATGCATCTTGCTAATGGACAGACCATGCCTGTGCTGCCAGGGCCTCCGGTACAGATGCCTTCTGTTATATCGGTGAGCTCTATAGTTGGAGCAGCCAACCCTACCATCACATGAATCTCTCTCTCTTCCACCTGAATGAATGCTCATAAACACAGATATATCCCAGGGAGATATGGACTCTGATCTGTATTAGTTAAGCATGGCAGTCTGCCCAAACTCTTAACTAACCTCTGCCAATCTAGTACTATAGAACACTAGACAAAGACTCATCTGGACAATTAACTCCTGGTCTAGGAATTGATATTGCAAGCCCACTGATTAGTTGATTTTACTTGTCACTTAGTATCTCCTAAATCACCAATAACTTCCTCAAGATAGAGCCTTAGTCTTTCCCACAGAAATTGTCACAGCACTGAAGGATTAGATCCCCTGCCCTGTGATGCTCCTTAGTGTGAGGTGTTTCCTAGGCTTTCCCTGCATGCCCTATGGGCAGGTTGCACAAAAAAAGCCCTGACGTGCCAGTTTAAAAAGCACTTCATTTTGGAAAGCTGACCCCCTACCCTATAGTAGTATGACCCCTTCTGTGTTTTCTTCTTTCTCTTGATCTAGCTGGCCAGACCTGTGTCCATGGTACCCAACATTCCTGGTATCCCTGGCCCACCAGTTAACAGCAGTGGTTCTGTTTCTCCTTCTGGTCACCCCATGCAATCAGAAGCCAAGATGGTGAGTGTATCCCAGCCTTGAGTAATGTTGGCCCTTCTGAAAAAAAGTGCTATCAGCCTAGATTTTTCAAATGAGCTGAGTAAAGAAACCTTCTGGGAATTTCAACTAAGGACACTTTACTGTGAAGTCTGGAAAAAACCCTGATTCATGACTTCTGTCTTCTCTCCCCCACTATAAAGCCTAGTACATAGATATGGCAATGAAAAGAAGCAGCACAGATTGTTTGGATTGGAACACTTGCCATTTCAGTTCCAGGGTGACAGATGGAGGGGTGGGTGGGCAGGCAGGGGAGCTGGCCAAGAGGTGAATAGCTGTGTAACCAGCACCTGGCCAGGTTCCAGGAGAGAGCTTTCATCTGGACTCTATTGCTTCAACAACACCCCCCACCCCAACTGTGCCCAGGATGATAGCCAGGGAACAGAGACATTTTAGGGATCCAGGTGCATTCTCTCTCCCTGTCATTTTTCTTTTAAGGGAAAATTGGTGTGGGAATTTTAGCTATCTATAAGGTCAGTGGTAAAATACAAGCCCACTCTTGTCACCCTTGACAGAATCTCACTCTTAACAAGCTATTTTTTCTATATCTTTCTCCACAGAGACTAAAAGCCACTCTAACCCATCAAGTCTCCTCCATCAATGGTGGTTGTGGAATGGTGGTGGGTACTGCCAGCACCATGGTGACAGCCCGTCCAGAGCAAAGCCAGATCCTCATCCAGCACCCTGATGCCCCATCGCCTGCACAGCCACAGGTCACTTGGGCCCTTGGGGGAACAAGCTGTGTCACTGTTACCCTTTGTGTCATACCTCTTTTTCAAGGAGCAGAAAAATTAGGGAAGAATAGATTTCAGCTTTCTGGGTATCTTCCTGCTACTTTGGTCCTTTTTGACAGTACTTCATCTATCTGTATGTTACACTTATATACAAACAGACTCAACAATGCAGAACTGTTGTAGAGGAGGTCTCAGTTTTAACAAGTTGCTTTGGAAACTAAATAGGCCTCAGTTTTCAGATTGTCTGCACTGGACAGGTGACAACAACCTGAGATTGGTTTCTAGAGTTACAGCCTTTGCCCAGCCCCTCTTTTCCTGATGTCACCACCTGCTTCATCAGTTACCACCACATGTCCAAACATTTAGTGGCCATATGGTGCCTTAAAGCTTGGCCAACAACACCAGAAGCCTTTGAGTTTTTTTGTTAGATGCTGGGCCTACCCACTCTCCCTCCTAAAACCCCCTACTGATGCCAGTCCCTGGAGATAGTAAAGCTACTTTGACCTGTGCTGCATTCCTTCTTGAGGAAATGGCATGGCTTCCTTCTTAGTTACCACTAATTCTTTTCCTTTTCAGTCCCCCACCCCCTTTTTTTCCTTTGATCTGTTCTTTCACCTCCATTTGCTAGATGAGTTACCTAGCTATCTGTGGGAGGCTAGGAACCTATCCTTTCCTTTTCTCCATTTTCCATCTAAAGCACTAATCTTTACATGTGTTCCAGTGAGGTCAGCACTGAGAGAAAGTTCACATTCTCAGGAGAATTAAATTTCTTGAAAAAATCCTCTACTTTTAGTACAATGAGAAGAATGAGTCAAGCCTCTAGCTCATTAAATAGAGTTTAAATTTTACTCTGTTTTTTTCTTTTAGGGGAAACAGTAATGGTCTGAGTGAATAAAACCATCTCTTGATTATCTGTATTAATGGAGAACAGTCATGTAGATCATATGCCTCTGTCCTATCCCTAGAGAATATGATTCAGTGGCATGGAGTACATGCTTCCACCTGGAGTGGAGAACATGACTATTTTGTATAAACTCTTCAGGTTATTCTCATGCTGTTGATGTGAATTCTGGCATTTGGGGCCTAATAGCAACAGATCCAAGAAGAATTTATTTTCGGTGCTCTTTTACATTAGTTTCTTTTCTACAGATGGTTGACCTTTCTACAATTCAATTTTTAGATGCTGTTATGAAATTGGTTTGTATTCCATGAACACATACCAGCTAATGGGAAGGGAAGATGATCCAAAAGTACCTTAATGACAGAGGACCTCAGCCTGAAGGGGATGATTTTTTTTTTTTTTTGGATTTGGGTGAAAATTTACAGCGCAAATTCACGTTCCGTACAGCAGTTCACATATACTTTGTTTCATGACATTGACCACAATTCACCACAATGCAACAGCTCCCCTCCCACTTCCTCCCAATAGTCACCTCTTCCCTGTGTCCATCCCTCCATGCACCTCTGCCCCCTGAGCTGTCTCCCTATGCATAAACAGCCCTTCTTTCTCCCATGATTGTTCTCTACAAGGAGTGTATTTACCTCAGGTAAATGTTCACCTCCTATGCCTGTCTTTTGCTTGGCTGGAAGCCACAGGTGTGAGTTCAGTTCTAGACCTGAAGGGCAGCTAGGGGCCATAGTCTCAGTGGTTCCACCAGGCTCTATCAGACCAACAAACCTGGTCACCCTTTTTTTTTTTTCCAAATGCTTTTGAGTTTTGTTCCACATTGTTCTCCCTCTCTATCCAGGATCTCCTACATAGATCCCCCTCTGAGTGGTTGACATTGGTAGCTAGGCACCATCTAGTTCTTCTGGTCTCATAGTCATATAGGCTGTGGATCGCATGGTGTGCCAGTCGCTAGGACTAATTCTTTCCATGAATCTTTGGTTTTTTTCATTCTTCTTTGTGCTGGATGAGGAGAGACCCATCATTACATCTAGATGGCAGCTTGCAGACTTTTAAGATCCCAGTTGCTACTTGCCAAAGTAGGAGGTGAAACAATGTTTTGTATAGTATGTTATGCCAATTGAGCTTGGTGTCCCCTGTGACTATAGTCCCGAGCCCACAGGTTCATCTACTCGGTCCCTTTTGGTAGCTGGCTGTGACCAAGAAGTGACTACAACCTTGTCACTTGTCAGCTCTACTATACACCTGGAAATTCAGATCATACAAATACACTTATAGGACCATTGTCTGCCAACCCTAAACATGGTCTTGGGTACACTCCCCACTTCATAGACATATGAAGGGGATGATTTGCTGGGAATGATTAATAACTGATTATAAATAAAAAGAATATACTAATCCCTATCTCCTCATAATATCCCATATCTTACTGGTAGTGAGGTGAATAAAAACTTTTTTTCTCCTTTTCTGACACCTGTTCTAGCATATAGTTATTTATATACATTGTTTATCCAAATCTGTGATCCTCCAACTTTTATTTCAGAGTCTCCCTAAAAGTTCCCCTGACACCAGTTTTCCTGTCTACAAGATTTCTATTGTTGAGAAACAAAAAGTGATCCTCGTTTCATTTTGTCTGTCTGTCCATCTCAGAAATAATCAGATTTTCCAACTGAACTCTAGTTTGTCTAAGTAAGGGGCTGAGAAGACTGGAAGGAAATGAGAGGCAGAATGAGGAGGCAGAATAGTAATGAGACTTGATATGGTTACCAGAGACTAGTACAGCGCTTTGCCAGATTGTTACTAGATCTCACGAAACACACACACACTGCTGATGAGTTGAATCCGACTCATAGCGACCCCTCCTTGGGTTTCCTAGGCAGTATCTCTATGGAAGTAGATTGCCTGATGGTCCTTCCGAAGAGTGGCTGGAGGGTTTGAACCGCTAGCCTTCTGGTTAGCAGTCAGATGCCTTAGACACTACGCCACTAGAGCTCCCCCATCTCACTAGTCTAGCTAATAATGTCAGGTTTAGTTTGGAAAAGATTGACGTTTCCATCAAGTAACTCCTCTTCCTTCCTGGGCAACAGGTCTCACCAGCCCAGCCCACCCCTAGTACCGGGGGGAGACGGCGGCGCACTGTGGATGAAGATCCAGATGAACGGCGTCAGCGCTTTCTGGAGCGCAACCGAGCTGCAGCCTCCCGTTGCCGCCAGAAGCGGAAGCTGTGGGTGTCGTCCCTAGAGAAGAAAGCAGAAGAACTCACTTCCCAGAACATTCAGCTGAGTGTGAGTGGGTCCTAGATGGTTACTGGGATTGCTGAGTATGAAAAGTAGGATTAAATCAGAAAAAAAGTGGGACATTATATAGAAGGTGAAAGTTCTATCACTAGAATAGATCCAGAAGATGTGCCAGGAGATAAGCAGAAAGAATCTCTAACAGTCAGAGTTGAAATCTCTTCCCTAGGAATTGGGAAGGGTACTACTTACCTTCTGTCCCAAAATCTGCTCGTAGAATAGACCCATTTGGATGAAGGGAATCTGTTTAAGTACTCAGGGCACTCTTTTATGTCATCAGAGTCTGACTGGAGTCTGGGACACCGAAATGGAAATGTTTTTGCCCCAGATAATGCAGCTTAATTTCCAACTTCATGGGAATTAATGCAGATTTATTCTCAGTCTAAAGTATCCTCTTTTCATTGAGTCTTAAAAAAATAAAAAGAAAAGAAAAAGGCACTAAAGTACAAGTAGGACGATAATAATCCATTCTCTGAATATTATTTTCCCTTACTGCTTATTTATTAAAATATTTATTCAATTCCAGAGGAATTACATGAAATATATGCCTACTGATAAAAAATAGATAGAATAAAAATAAAGTCTTCAGTTTACTTTCCCAGTCTCATTCTCTTCCATGTAGATAGTAAGTTTGGTGTGTGTCTTTCAGACATACATGTTTTTTCTATTTTTTTTTTTATTTCGTTTATAGTTTTGATAGGGGAGTCCCAGGATTGTGTTGTTTATTTTAACACAAATGTCTTAACAGAATCTTCTGGAGATCTAGCCATGTGTATAGAAGTCTACCTTATTATTTTTAATAGCTGTGTAGAAGTATATTCTATAGTGTGCTTATATTTTAAAGTATAGATATTTAGATTATTACTAATTTTTTGATAGGATAGCAGTATTTCAGTAGACATTGTATTCACTTGAATAGATAGTTCTGTGTAATAGATTGCTAGAAGTAGGTTTTCTTAGCCAAAGGACATTCATTATTAATTTTTATATAATAATATTTATCCTAAATAGTAATCATTTTTTTATTATAAAACTTTGCTTTTCATCAGCTGTCCTTGAATTCATGACTATTCTGGTCCTGGGCTGTCTGAAGCCTTGCTGGATCAAGAGTCTTTCCCATATTGAAGGAAGAAAATTCAGGCAGCATTCTGTCCTTTCTTTAGAGACAGCCACGGGGGGTCTGAGAGTGGAGGATGAATTTTCTTGATACTCTTTTCTTCACTACCTCATCAGAATGAAGTCACATTACTACGCAATGAAGTGGCTCAGTTGAAACAGCTGCTGTTAGCTCATAAAGACTGCCCAGTCACTGCACTACAGAAAAAGACCCAAGGCTATCTAGGTGAGTGGCTCACATCCTAAATAGGGTTAGCCAGAAGGTTAGCTGAATGTGCTGAGTATCTCAACTGCTTTTAATTTCATAACCCTATCCTGAATGTTCTGTGAAGTTCTGACAGATGAGTGAGCAGCTTTTGTGGAGCAACCAATCCTGTAAAAAAAGAATTTTTTTTAAATTTTATTGAGTTATCCTAATTTCATAGTTGAAGATGAAATGTAGCAATATTTATTGGGTACATACTTTGTGTTAGACATTCTGCCATCTTTCTAATTCTCTCACGGAGTGAGAAAACTACTTAATTTTTTTTTTATGGCCCTTCATCAAACCCTGTCACTTTAACTTCAAAATATTTTCTGAAGTCAACCATTTCTCACCACCTAAGGCATTTGGCTGCTAACCAGAAGGCTGGTGGTTCAAACCCACCACCCACACCTCGGAAGGAAGATTGGGCAATCTACTTCCATAGAGATACTGCCTCGGCAATCCAAGGAGGGGTTATAGATGAGAAAACTATGCTCAGATTATGTCACTTGCCTGAAGTTACACAGCTGATAAAGTGATAGAGCCAAAATTACATCCAGATCTTTCTGATTCCATAGACACTATCTTGGCTCAGAGAGGATATAAATAGCAAATGATACAAAAGTAGTGAAATTTGTAAAACACTGGGATTTTATCTTTTTAATGATTGGCTGATAGTGTTTCAGTTTGTAATTTATGAGTACACATAAAGTAGTGATAGAAAAAGATGGCCACACAGTTGTGCTCTGGTCAAGCACAATTCTGAAATTATAATTAGTTATTAATTTCCTTATGAACAGTAAAAGTAAGTGGTAATTTTTCTTTGCAAATTAAATAAATTGATAAAAATATTGGCTATCAAATTTTGGTATATTGAATTATTTTTCCACTGACTGTCTTTATCATTTCAGAGATGTGTTCCCATAGAAAAAAGTAACCACATCACCAGTTTTAAACATCTGTATTTAAATTTTAATATGCACTTCAGGGCACATTCATTTGTTAAACAGATATTTATTGAGTGCCTGTTCTGTGTGAGGCAGTTTCACATGCTGGGGATATAACAGGGAATCATATAGATTAGATTAAAATTCCTACCCTTGAGGAGCTTATATTTTAGTAGGAGAAAAAGACAATAAACAAGATAAATAAGTAAAATATATAGTATGTTAGATGATAGTAATTAGGTAAAATATATGGTATTTTGGATGATAGTAAATGCTAGGGAGAAAAAGCAGCGGTGTTGAAATTTTAGATGAAGTAGCTTTTGGATAAAGACACAAAGGAAATGAGGGAAGCTAGCTATGCATTTTTAGGGGAAGAAAGTATTGTAGGCTAGAGTAGCACATGTAGACCCAAGGTAGGAACATGCCTCACAAATTCCAGGATCATCAAGGAGGCTAGTGTGGCTGGAATGGAGAATAAGGGACGGAGAGTAGTTGGCACTGAGGTAGGAGAGGTAATGAGAACATTTCATGTAGGACCTCCTGGATCATAGTAAAAATCTCAGCTTTTATTCTACATTGGGGGCCATTAGAAGGTTTTCAGCAGAAGAGTGACATGAATGGTCTGACTTACATTTGAGCAGGATCACTTTGAGACTTCCAGGTACAAGGGCAGAAGCAGACAGTCCACTTAGGAGCTACTGCAATAACACAGGAAAGAGATGATGGAACCTCCTTGACCAGAATGGTGGTAGTGAAAGTGGTGAGAAATGGTTGACTTCAGAATATATTTTGAAGTTAAAGTGACAGGGTTTGATGAAGGGCCAGAAAAAGAAGAATATTACACCAAAGTTAGTTTTTTTAAAAAAACAAAAGGGCAAGGGTCCCTAGTGTGGATCCCTCCCTATTTCATCCCCAAACCTTCAATGAAGTTTATTGGTAAAGGGAAAGAGAAAAGGTAAGTCTACTGCAAAAGACCTCTTTTAAGTGTTAAAAGGCAAAGATGTCACTTTTAGGACTAAGTGCACCAAAGTTTTTAGCCTGAGAAACTGTAAGAATCGAGTTGCCATTAATTGAAATGGTGAGATGTGTAGAAGAAAAAATGGTTTGGGAGGTATATCAGGAATTTAGTTTTTAGACAAATGGAGTTTTAGAAGCTGAACATGTAGCTGGAGATAACAAGGAGGCAGTTAGTTTTATGGGTCCATAGTTTAGAGGAAAGGCTGAGGATAATACTTTGGGAGTCAGGAGCATGTATTTATTTCTTCAAGGCATGAAATTAGATGATGTCCCCAAGGTGGAAAGTATAGATAGAAAAAGAGAAGTCCCAGGACTGAGCCCTTGGATACTCTATCATTTAGATATCAAAGAGACAAAAGATCTTTTGTCAACAGAGACTAAAGATGAGCAACCAGAAAGGTAGGAGGAAAACCAGCTGAGTATGGTGTTCTGGAAACCAAGAGAAGAAAATATCTAAAGCAATTTAGTGATGAACTATCTCACATCTGGTTGATGGGCCCAAGAGGACAAGGACTGAGTATTTGTCAGTATATAATCTATATACAGTAAATTTTCTACTCATTCCCTATAAGAACTCCAACAGGTGACTAGTCAGTCTATTGAACTTTACATGTTTGTTACAGCAAAGATGTATTTACTTCCTTCTGTGTAGTATAGAAAGAGCTCTGGTAGTGTAGTGCCTAAGGCATTTGACTGCTAGCCAGAAGGCTGGCGGTTCAAACCCACCAGACACTCCTTGGAAGGAAGGTTGGGCAATCCACTTCCGTAGTGATACCACCTCAGAAACCCAAGGAGGGGTCACCATGAGTTGGATACAACTCCACAGCAATGAGTTTGGTTTGGTTCTATATAAGTATAGAAAGGAGCTCTGGTGGTGTGGTGCCTAAGGCATCTGACTGGTACCCAGAAGGTTGGTGGTTCAAACCCACCAGCCACTCCACGGAAGGAAGACTGGACAATCACCTTCCGTAAAGATTTACCACCTCAGAAACCCAGTGGGGGTCGCTGTGAGTCAGATTCAACTCGATGGCACAGTGGGTTTTTGGTTTGATGTAGTATAGAAGGAGCTCTGGTGGCACAGTGCTCAAGGTATTTGACTGCTAACCAGAAGATTGCTGGTTCAAACCCACCAGCCACTCCATGGAAGGAAGACGGGGCCATCTACTTCCATAAAAATTTACCACCTCGGAAGCCCAGTAAGGGTCGCTATGAGTTGGAATTGACTTGATGGCAGTGGATTTGGTTTTGGTTTTGGTTATGTAGTACAGATGTTATGGTAGATACTTGAAACAAAGATGAGTTCCAAGATTAATAAGATACTGTCCCTACCCCCTGAGAGACTCAGAGAGTTATAGTAAATTAAACATGTAACCAGTGAATGAGGTAACTACCAATGCTGCAGTCAGAGACTTCCTAGACCGAAAGCTTCCAGAAGACAGGGTTCCTGTATTGTTCTTTCATACCTGGCATATGGACGATGCTCAGTAAATGTTTGATGAATAAATGAACTTATGTTCTAAAACCACAAAGCTAATTGCCTGAGTGTAACAAAGAATGCTTCACAGAGAAGGTAATATTTGAATCCCGAAAGAAGACTCATGCATTCATCAGAAGCTCATTAATTGTGATTAATGAGCAATATGGAATTACTTTTTTATACAGCTCAGATAGTTGTATCTATTAATAAAATGTTATTGTCAGTTTAGGTGTAGTGGTGTAATTCATAATAAACATTTTAAATCATCAGTACCTAACTAAGTGATAGTCAGGAGTATCTAACAGGCCTCTTACTTGTTTGTAGAGTTAACTTTGCTCAAGGACTGAGCAGCCATAGCTTCATTTGATTGTAGCTTGATATTTCTCAGGCTTACATGTGGTGTAAACTATTGTCAAAGAATAGTTTGAATACTAAAGAAACAAAAAGTAATGGTTTAATTGCTATGGGAATTAGAGAGGATAGCTAAAGAGATATCTGTTTTATATCTTTGAAAGCTTAAAAAAGAGGAAGAATGTTCCAAACAGGAGTAATGGACTATGCAGAGACCTATAAGCTGGACAAAGAATTAACACTGGGATTTGTTTCATTAGAATCTCAGTAAATAAATAAATAAACCATTGCTGCCGAGTCTCTTTTGATTCATAGAGACCGTATGGGACAGAGAGAATAGAACTGTCCTACAGGGTTTCTAAGACTATAAATCTTTACGGAAGCAGATTGCCACATCTTTCTCCCATGGAATGGCTGGTAGGTTCGAACCGCCGACCTTTTGATTAGCAGCCAGATGCTTTAACCACTGCCCCACCAGAGCTCCTTCTGTGCCACCAGGGCTCCTTTTTCCTTAACATGTTGTTGTTAGGTACCGTTGAGTTCGTTCTAACTTAAAGCGACTCCATATACAACCAAACAAAACACTGCCCAGTCCTGCACCAACCTTAGAGTTCTTGCCATGCTTGAGCCCATCATTGCAGTCACTATGTCAATCTACCTTGTTTAGGGTCTTCCCTTTTTCACTAACCCTCTACTTTATCAGGCATGTTATCCTCAGGGACTGATCCCTTCTGATAACATGGATAACATGACCAAAGTAGAAGAGACGAAGTCTGGCCATTCTGACATCTAAGGAGCATTCTGGCTGTAAGTCTTCCAAGACAGATTTGTTCTTCTGGCATTTATTAGGATAGATAGGTTAATTTTGGCTTAGCTCTTGCTTCCCTTCTCACAAGTTCCCATTTCCTAGCCCTTAGATAAGCCAGGATTCTGGTTCATCTGCCCCCCAGGAAAAAGATCATCTTTATTTTCCTTTGGGCTCCTTTAGAATTTTAGCAAAAGGTAATCCTGCTTCTTTCCCCATTCTGTTTTCTAACCACTCGATCTCTGCTCTTTGCCCTCCTTCCTGACAGAAAGTCCCAAGGAAAGCTCAGAGCCGACGGGTTCGCCAGCCCCTGTGATTCAGCACAGCTCAGCAACAGCCCCTAGCAATGGCCTCAGTGTTCGCTCTGCTGCTGAAGCTGTGGCCACCTCGGTCCTCACTCAGATGGCCAGCCAAAGGACAGAACTGAGCATGCCGATACAGTCGCATGTGATCATGACCCCACAGTCCCAGTCTGCGGGCAGATGATGCCTTCCCTGGTGGAGAGGTCCCCAGTCAGAGCTCGCCCGCCCAAGAGCCAAGAGAGATGTCATCTTACCCCTTCCATCTGCCTTGGACATGAGAATATGGAGGGAAATTGTGTGTTGTGAGTAATGGACAGATGTGGGGCTTTTTTCTTCAGCGACACGGTCATGTCCGTTTGACACCTGTACTAGGGGCCACCCTGCCCCAGAGCCACATAGATTATCCCCCAAGTGTGGGGTTTCTGATGTACCCACAGCCAAAGGCCTTTCCAAATGGTCCGAACAATCAGCCCTGCCCCATGCACGTGTACCCTCTTTTAACACTAACCCTTGCACTTCTGGGTTTGGGGTTTCTCAGTTCCCTCTCTTCCCACTAAGCTATGGCTATTACCTTCTTGTTTCTTACCAGCATGCCACTTCCTGCTAGATAGAGGGAAGCTAGATTTGATGGCATATCACCCACTGACTCATCCCTAGCCATTCTGTGGACTCAGTACTTTCTCTCCCTGTAGCTGCTTATTTATCCCTCTTTTCCCTTCTTAAATTCTAATTTAAACATTGACTTATGGAGAATCTAAGGTTACGTTTGATGTATGAAATAGCAGTATTTTCCTGCTCTTATATAAACATTAGTCCTTCTCCTCACCTACCACCAGGCAAACAAAATGCAAGAGTTCCAATGTAGTCCCTTTTTCATCTATTTCCAGAGCTATTTGGGTACTTCATTTTGTTTTTTAACTTACCTAATCTAGTGGTGGGACCTCTCCCACCTCCCCACTAAGCCTTGACAACCTCCTCTTGTGGCCTTATTAGATATTACTTGGTAATGGAAAGGGAAAGAGCCCTAAATGTGAGTGGCTGATTCTGGCCCCTGTCCACTTTCAGTTCTGATCAGGCCAGACAGGAACAGTGTAGTTGAAGTTCCATCAGGTTACCAGATTAATTGATGATTTTA
This sequence comes from Orycteropus afer afer, assembly GCF_000298275.1. Taxonomy (NCBI): domain Eukaryota; kingdom Metazoa; phylum Chordata; class Mammalia; order Tubulidentata; family Orycteropodidae; genus Orycteropus; species Orycteropus afer. Next base: position 3,039,413 of record NW_006921834.1, read on the forward strand.
TGTTTTATGAGAGTTTACTACATATATATATATATATATACACACACACATACATACATATATGTGTGTGTGTATGTGTGTGTGTGTGTGTGTATATATATATATTCATATTCCTATATTCCTTTTGGTCATCTTTCTGCTCCTGCCTCTCATTCCCCTGTCCACATTACTGCCGCTCCCTGTCTTCTATAAGTAGTTCACAAGCAACTGTCAAGTATTGGAGACTCTGTACTCCCTCACTCTTTCCCCATCTCTCAGCCTCACACACTTGTCTTCTTTTCTGATCCAGGGTCCTGTATTCACAAATCTCTAACACCCTCTGGATCCACCTTCTTTCTATTTCATGAGATCTTGCATACTTTTTTCAGTTCTTTTTGCTCTCTGCTCCTTAGATGCATTGGTTCTCCATACTCCAAGCCCTAGGACTCTGAGGAATCACAGCCAAGGTCCTGAGTGGGAGTTCTTGACAGTAACATTGGATGGGGGGAAGTAGGGGAGAGGAGGAGTGCAGCAAAGGAGTCTGGACTCAATGAAAGATCTGGCCTGCCTGGGAAACTGGTGACTGCTACTACCAGCCATTCTTGCTGAAAAGGGGGAGAAATTTATCTTCTATCCTTCTTTCTTCCCCATAAAACTGCTCATCCTCCCTTGGCTCTGAACTATGCAATTTCTACCAGAGCCATAGGAAGCAAGCCAACGCCAGAGGCCTGTGGATAGATAGGTCAGCTTTAATAGCCCTTCAGTGTGAAACCTTCCAGTTGTCCTGGAGCTACCTTCTGCCATCTGTCCAAGCCAAAAATGTCCTTTTCTCCATCTTGCCTACCTCTGTCTCAAACGTAATACACGATAACCACCAGCTTCCTTCCCCATTTTGTCTTCCAAAAATGGCTACCATAGGAGAATGGGAACGTGTTCTAAGCTAAAAGGTTTCCATCTCCTCAACATGATATACTGGTGAACCAGTCAGGTGACATGTTCTGCTGCATTAGTTTTAAATTTCCCCTCCTGCTTTTCAGATCCAGTACTGAACAAGCCACACCTGATAAAGAAAAAGGAGAGAAAACAAGTTTTCTCATCCTCTGCCACCAAGGACAGCCCCTGAGGTGACTCAGAATAGCAAATGTCATGACAGATGGTCAGGATGCAAGTTACCACCTCCAGGGACTTCACTTGCCTTTGAAAATTCACAGCCATAACTTGAGCTCAGGACTTTTCCTTTTAGACAACTGCTCCCTGGGATTTTCTCCTGCTTTAGAATTTTGTTTAATTTTTTATTGTCTTTGATTTCCCACTAGCAGCCTTGCCCTAAAGCTTGACTGAGTTTATGGCTCCTAAGGAGCCTTCATAAGACCCTTGACTATTTTTGTTACTCTTTCAGTCAAGTGTTCCTCCTTCAGTCAAGTTAAGAATCAGTTTGTCACTGCACACATGTCCTGCCTCACTGCTTGGCCTTCAAGGAGTTTGAGTCCTCCCAGTCTGTCCCTGTGATGGGTGGCTAATTTATGTAGGTCTTGCTTAGTTTCTTACCCCTCAAATCTAAGTCTCTTGAGTCCTTACTGCATTTTCATCAGTGGGAAGTTAGTATTGGGAACCTGAATGAGGGACATTGCTAGAACCTTAGTAGTGAAGCAAGGAAAGGACAGGCCATTACCCCCCACCCCCCAGGCAGCCCTTTAGTTAGTCCTTGGTCTCACTAAGAACACAGAACAATTGCTTACCCTGAAATCTCCTATAGTCAAGAAGGACATCACTTATCTTGTTATTGCTACCAGACATGTGATCATTTTTCCTTCATCTTTGCTTTCCAGACTCATGTAGACCAGAACCAAGCCTCATGGAGAGTGTCACTTAGTCCTTCGTAAGGGCTATTCTTAAGGGGAGAAACTTCCAGAAAGGAGCTGGGAGTGTAGATGTCATAGGATGCTTCTGAGTGAATATAGGAGTCACACCTCCCATCTCGCTCCAAAGATAACAGTTACTAGATACCCAAAGCAATAGAGAAAGGGGTAATAACCAGGTTGTCTGATCTGCTAGAATTCTGCCTTACTCCATTAAAAGAAAGTTTGCTTAGAATTGAAAAGTCTGAGAGAGCCTCCCACACTACTAGGGAAGACTAGAAAGAGTAGTACTTCCTTTTCTTACTCTTTCATTGTTGGTTGTATACCCCGAGTGTGCTGCTTTCAGCCTCTACTCCTTTCCTTGGCCCTGACCTCTAGACCATATGCTCTGGGTGGTGCTAAAAGAGGAGTAGGGCTAACTGAACTTCACCTTGCTGCCTTCCCTATCCCCATTCTGTTGTTCTTGGCGCCTTTCTTGATTCACTGCCCCCAGCAGCACCCAGCCTGATAAATGAGGTGCTTAACCAACCATGCCTGATCCACTAAAGCAAATACCAGTAAAGTCTTCCTCTGGTTTCTGAGGCTCGCTTGCTCTATACTGAAAAGTTTCTTAAAGGTGCTAGCCTGAGACAGCTCTCCCCCACCAAAATTCCCCCCTTTCTTTCATTAACTTCCTTCTCATACCAAAATCATTATTTTCCATAAATATTGTACATTATATACACAGGAAAGAAATGTAGTTTTTTGTTTTTTTTTTTAGTTTCATAACCAGTCTGTTTTGATTCCAGTTCTCCTAGCCATCTCACGTAGGTCTTTTTGATACGCTGTGCTTTTTGTAGACTTTTGATTGAGTGGGGAAGAGAGGGGGAACAAGTGAGGCAAGGATGCTAAGGCAGATAGAGGACCCCCCACCCCACTACAGTTTTCCACAACCCTTATCATCCCTCTCACAGTATAGAACTGATAACTCTTTCTGTTTGCATGTGATGTGCATACAGACATATATACCTACCCATCCACCCCAATGTGATGACCCAGCAGGAATGGGCATAGGTGGCTGCTTGCCCACATTGCCACCCTCTGCACTAGTTCATTCATCTCTCTTGGGGTAAAGTCCTACCCCAGAATGAAAAAAGGGTCAGGGAGAGTAGGGCAGATTAAGGTAGCTTGTGTCCTTTATAGGAACAGGTTTGTATTGTAGCTACTTTTTTTAAAAAAAACTCACTGCCAATGAGTAAAATCTGACTCATTGGAACCCCTCCTTGGGTTTCCAAGGTGGTATCACTGTGGAAGTAGATTGCCCAATCTTCCTTTTGAGGAGTGGCTGGTAGGTTTGAACCACCAGCCTTCTGGTTAGCAGTCAAAGGCCTTAGGCACTACGCCACCAGAGCTCCTTTGTAGCTACTAGGGCTTATAATTTTTTTTTTTTTTTTAAATGAGGGTAGGGGGCTGGTAACACAGGGATCTCTCTCACCAGTGTTAGCTACAGGTGAGTGATGTTTTAGGTGCAAAAAGTGGTTCTGAGCACCAGTTTCATTGGTTTTACCTTAGGGAAGTGATTCTCTGAATGTGGTCCAGAACCAGCAGCATCACCATCATCTGGGAACTTGTGAGAAATGCACATTATCAGGCCCATCCCAGACCTACTGAATCAGAAATTCTTAGAGTAGGTTTTAACAAGCACTCCAAGTGATTTTAATCCCACTAAAGTTTGAGAACCATTGCTTTAGGGACAAGCAGGAGAATTCTTACAGGGTGTTAAGGATATGTTAAACACCATCCTCTGTCTTAGCACTACCATATTTTTTCATTTCCTCCAGCCTCCCCCCCCCCATTCCCATTAAAATAAACCAACCACATCACTCATCTCAAAATCTAAGTTTGTCTTTTTTCCAGTCTTATCCCTGAAACCTGTCCCTGGGTTGGTCTGGACAGAGGTGGTCCAGCGTTCCCTGACAGACTGGTCTCTTCATGTTCTTTATTACATTAAGGACTGGCTGGAGCTTTAGCTGTCATGTAACACACACACACACACACACACACACACCCCTCTTCAGGCAGGGAGGAGATGAACCTCCAGCCCAAACAGTGGAGGCTGCAGCATCCTGACACAGTATCTGTTTAAAAGAAAGCAGTGTGTATCTATGATTATATCTTTGTTCATCTATATATCTTTGACATGTAGCAATATCCCTCTATCTCATCAAGGAACTCAACTTTGGGTATGGGTCTCCCAAGTCCCCAGTGGTTGACTTTGATGGGTGGGAGGATGCAGTGCTACAAGCTATTTTGTTACAAACCGTCTTTTCCCTTCTCTCCTCCACCCAAGAACGCATGATCCCTGTGAGCAGGCTCTCACAATCTCCTGGGACAGGGCTGAGGCAGGGGCTTCGCTCTATTCTCCCCGACTGTCCCTTCCTTCCCCTTGCCACATAGCAGTTATCCCCCTAGCCAGGCCTTCTCCCTCCCTCCCCTGCCCTGACATATATTGTGCCTTATTTATGCTGCAAATATAACATTAAACTATCGAGAGAACCATGGTTATGTCTGATGCTTCAGTACTCTCCACAAGTCCCATTGCCCACTCCTTCTAGGATCTCATTGGGCTTTCATGTCGTGATCTTCCTCCCTCTATTTTAAGGATAGGAGTGGGATCTTCTATCTCTACTTTTTATACGGGGAAGATACAACTTAGATAAGGTGGATGATTTCTGTAAATTGTGTAGCATGACAGAAGATATGGAGCCAGAGCTCAGTTCTGCACACTGCCCCTGAGACAAGAGGCTCCCCAGTGTTGGGGGAGCACTCAGCAGAGAACTAATGTGTGCTTTATGGGGATGGGAGAGTGTCTGAAGGAAAGTGCCCTCTTAGCATTCAGTGTTTGGTCCCTACACACCTCCCAACAACAACAACAAAACAAGACCTACCTTCAAGAAGTTTCCAGCCTGACAGGAGACAAGGACTGGAATGCACACATAAACAAAAAGTGAAGCTCTGAGTTCTATGGATATTGGGAAGAGGTGGTTCTGGAAATGAGAGGTGGAATGTATTTAGAAGCCTGTAAGAGAGAGTTTACAGGAAAAACCAAGGACTGTGGGAAGTAAAAAGGTGTAGGGGAAATCACTAATAATTTGATGCATCTGCGTATTCCTTTACAATTACCATGACAAATGAGGACCATGAGCCAGGCCGAAGAATCTGACAAAAGAGGTAGCAGGTGCCTCTGAGGGTTTCACAGTAGGAAAGAAATTATTTAAAAAGTGATGAGACCAGCCCCTTTCTTAATGCAGCTTCAGTTCAGACACACTTGTAATTGGTGATCGGGAAATACCAAGAGGAGCAGCAGGGTGGAGATCATTAGAGTACCTGCTCTGCTCTTCTGTATTAAGTCATTTTCTGTTCACAACCTCTTGATAACAGTAGTTGCCTAATTTTAGTGATGATGAACTGAGGTTTAGTCCAAGACATTTACCCAAGTCAGGGAAGTGCAAGAGCTAGGATTAAAGCGGACTTCAGTCTGCCCCCGAGCCACTTTTTCCAATGCTTCACCTATCCTTGCAACCCTGCTCCTCTGTACCACTGTCAGAAAGAACAGTTAATAACCACTCAAACAGGAATCAAAACAGGAGATTGTGGTTACGAGTGAGAGAAAAATGTGGAACAATACTCAAAAGCATTAAAAAAAAAAAAAGACCAGGTTTACTGATCTGATGGAGACTGGTGAAACTGCCAAGACTATGGCCCCTAGTCACCCTTCAGGCCTGGAAATGAACTCACTCCCATGGCTTAACTTCAGGCAAACAGTAGGCCTACAAGATGAACAGTTACACCAAGGAGGTGTACCCTTTAGAACAATCAACCATGGGAGATCAGAAAGGCAGCACTGGCACAGGCAGAAAGCTAAGACGGTAGGGATGCATAGGAAAGGACAACACAGGGAAAAGGTAACCACAGGGACGAAGTGAGAAGAGAACTGTTACACTGTGGAGATTTCAGTTCATGACATGAAACAAGATGTGTATGAACTACTGAATGGAAAATGAATTTGCTCTAAACTTTGGTCCATATCACAAAAAGTTAAAAGAACAAGATGTGATGTAACATATATGTCCCAGAACTGTCTGTGCATGGACTCCATATTGCCTTTTAAGAAGCAGTCAGTTGGGGGGGGAGTCGGTTACAAGATGTGGTGTCATGTAATGATGGTAAGTGTCAAGTTCCATGCTTGACACTAGCTTTGAGACAAGCTTACAAAAAGGCTCACCTTAGCTTAGGCTGCATTAATAAATAGTATCTAGAACATCACATCCAGAGCAAAACCTGCCCTAATAAACAAATCTTAAAGTATAAATTGGGAGCTCTGGTAGCATAGTGCTTACTAAGGCACTTGACTGCTAACCAGAAGGCTGGCGGTTCAAACCCACCAGCCACTCCTGGGAAGGAAGATGGGGCAATCTACTTTCATAGTGATACTGCCTCGGAAACCCAAGGAGGGGTCGCTCTGAGTCAGGTCCGACTCAAAGGCACATAACAACAACAACAGTATAAATTGGTTTCTAGGTGCCATGCTTTAAAGAGGGGGATGTTTCCCCTTGAGCAAAAAAGAGAATGGAAGAATGAATTGTCTTCAAACATATGAAGTGGTCTCAGACATGAAAGAGATTAGAGATGTTTCTGTGATGCAGTGGGACAAACTGAGACGTCTGGTGGTCTCAGCAGGAGACTGAATCCAGCTTGGCACAAAGATAAAACTGTCTGAAGACTCTCAGGAAACGATAAATTCCCCGGGACTGGGGTGTGTGAGGATAATCACAGCTAACATTGTGAGGACACTCGCTCCATGACAGATCCTGTGCTGAATGAATGACAAAAAGTAATTTAATCCTCACCATAGCCCTAGGAAGTAATTCCTTTTAATGTTCCCATGTTTTAGGTGAGTAAACTTAAGTTTAGAGAGGTTATATTGGTTGCCTGAGGTCAGGCTGATTCAAAGACTCCAGAATAAGCTAGAGGACCACATTGGTGAGGGTGCTGAGGAAAAGATAGTGTAAGTAGACAGTATTAAGAAGGAAACTGAAGGACCCCTTCCTGAGTAGTGGTTCTGAGTTTGCCTAAAGCAGAACAAAGTCACCCAATCTGACAGTATGCTGCCAGATGACTCAGACTCTGGAGGCAGAGCCTGAGGACCTCCACCCCACCCCATCCCATCCTCATAAGTTTATCCTCCTAAACTTCTTTCAAAAGTTTTATTCCAGAAAAAGGTGTTCTAGTGGCACAGTAGTTAAAACCCTAGCCTGCTCACCAAAAGGCTGATGGCTCGAAACCACCAGCCACTCTGCAGGACAATGACATGGTGGTCTGTTTCCATAGGATTACAGCCTAGGGAACCCAATGGGGCAGTTCTACTCTGTCCTATAGAGCCACTGAGTCTAAACCGACTTGATGGCTATGGGTTTGATTTCGACGTTTACTCTAGAGAAAGAAAACGGCTACACCTGGCATTAAAGGAATGAGACCACAGGGTGGCAGCAGTGCTTCAGCTGCAGAGGAAGATGACGCAGGTCCTAAGCAGCACTGTCAAGTGAAGATGGGGGTCTATCTGTAAAGATTTGAAGCCATCCAGGGACAGGCGGGGGTCATCTTGGCCAGTCTAGTCTCGCCCTCACCCAGTTGTTTGTGGCTTTTCCCTCTCACCTTCTGTTCCAGGACTTAATACCTAGCCCCTCCTGATAGCACTTTCTGTTTTATTCCAGAAGTTACAAGAGGGGAGGTGATCAATTGGCGCTCTCCAACCTGTTGAGGGATTGGGGGGGTTCTTATAAGTCCCCCCAGGGCCTGACTGTGACAAAGCATCTGCAATTAATGATTCTTCTTGAGCTCTGGAGACAGGATTTATGCATCTAATAATATCTGTAACTCCAGGCTTAGGGGCTAGGGGCAGGAGGCTGAGAGCAGGGAGTCCCAGGAGGGCCGCGGGAGGGGGTCCCAGGTGGCTCTTAATGGAACCGTGCATTTCCATTGCCTACTCTAGACTCCCCCTCAGGCAGCTGTGGGCGGGAGACATGGGGGGACAGCAGGTATAAGAGGCGGGTGTGGCTGTAGGAAGGCGGATGGTAGCATGGATTCCAGGCGGGCAGCCGTGCTGCTGGTGTTTCTGCTGCTAGTAAGTGACTGGGGCCATGCTGAAGGACCAGGCAGCCAGGATAAAGGAGACCGGACCTTAGTGGTAAGTGCGATCCTCCACCCCTATCCCCTTCGCCATTTTCTTCTACCCCAGCTTGAGACTTGCACTCCAGGTTCAAATACCTTTCAGGCTACCAGTGTCTTCACTGGGTCCTCACATCTGAGAAAATGGCTCCTCAGCCCCCTGCAACTTCCTTGTAAGCCACTCCCTTCCCCTTGAGACTTAAATGTCTAAAGCATTTACCCATCTTCCACCCCTGATGCCCATGCCACAGGAGGAAGACAACAGACACCACACCCCTAGGTCACTCTTGCGCTCCCTGCTCCAGGCCATAGAGACACCTGGCCGGAGCCCAGGCTTCCTATTTCAGCCCCAAAGGTGAGTCTGAAAGGGACAGCTGGGCATGATGGAGATGGAAAAGACGGGCAGAAGAAGGGAAAAGGGAATGGGGCTACAGAAGGGCAGTGACTGGGAAGACCTACATCTGAGGATGAATCTCTTCTAAGGTTTGGCAGAAATACCCGGGGATCCTGGAGCAATGAACGGCTGAGTCCCCGGGCTGGGGAGGGGCTCAGCTCCCAGTTCTGGAGCCTTGCTGCCCCCCAACGCTTTGGGAAGAAGTGACTTTTCATGCCCTGATATGTTTGCATGCAAGATCCATACCCAAAAGTGCCATGTTTTCCCCAAATAAAGACTCTGGCTTCTAAATCTAAGTGTCTATGATTAACAGGCTGGGAGGGAGCCCCCTTCATCTCCACCAAAACAAACTCACCAGGAATGCAGCAGACAGGGGTTCCGAGACATTACTGCATACCACCTCCTGCCACCAGGAAACAGGAGGATGTGTTGGGGGGCAGAGACAGGGTAAACCAAGGAGCAAAAAGACGACACACAGGAAATGATCTGGTGCTAACCATTATCCTCGGCCATCAGCACTTGGGGAAAGAGACCAAGGTTTAAGAATCCAAGGAGCAGCATGTTTATTCTGGGATCCCAGGGAGAGCCTCAATTTCCTTTCCACTCATCGTCACCAATAAAATGAGGAGGGATCCCAGGTAGGCTGTGGCCCTATGGTCCCTGGTTCCTTGCCCTGTGCTCTCCTCAGCCTCAAGGCAGGCAGTCTGTGTCAGAGGTAGAGAGGGCACCTCCAGAGGGCACCAGAGCTGGGTACAGATACACAGGCCAGGGGTCAGGAAGAGCAGGGGGCAAAGGGTGCACCTCTGTGAGTCCAGCTGGGGCTTCACTTGCTGCCTGCCATGATCTTGAGATACTGCAGGGCACGGCGAGCAGCCTCGCCACGAGCAGCCTCCCGGGTGGTTGCAGAGCCATGACACACAGTGGCCGGCTGTGTGGATAGTTCTACCAGGCACTGGCAGAGCCCACTCAGGCTTAACTCCTCTGCAAAAAAGAGGAAGGAGGCAGTGCTGGGTGTTGAGGCAGAACCAGAGTGGTGTGCCTTTACATTCTCTTCATTTCCTGCCAACTCCCTTATACCCAGCCAGGTTTGCTCGGATCTGGTTCCCAATCCCAACTCCTGACCCCCAAAAAGCCATACCAATATCCAGGTAGCTGACATGGAAGGCTTGCTCCTCAGAGAGCTCACTGAGGACACTGCAGCAGGCAGGGCCCAGGGCACCAAGCGAGCCCAGGGAACAGCCGCGAAGGGACAGGATCTTCTCTCCCATGGAATTCCGCAGAGAATCCCAGGTACAGCCTGGGCCCCGGTTCCGAAGTCCATCCAGGCGGGAGCCCACTCCCTGACAAGGTGGAGACAATGAGAATGATGTAGCCAGCAGCTGTGGGTCATTCAAAATCCAAGGAAAGGAAAGACCAGAGTGCTTGTTCCATCTTACCTCCCCATCAGTCCCTTAGTGGTCCCCACAACTACTAGCCCCTAGACTAGATGGCCAGGGCGCCTTCCTCATTCCAGCAACAGAAGCCCACAGGGCCTTGGGCTAGCTCCCCCACAGCACTTACTGGGTTGGCGGACAAGTTGAGGCTGAGAGCACCGTGAACCCTGGTTCTGGCCGGAGATAAGGCAGGAGCAGGCCTTGGGCTGGAGAGGCTCACTCCTGAGTTACAGACCCAAGTCCCTAGTACCATGCCCTGGCATGGAGGAAGGCCCACAGCACCTGGCCCACACAAGCCACTCACAATGGAGAAGTGGTCATCATCAGGCTCTGCCTCATTCCCATCGCGGGCATCCAGAGGCACTGTATGCACTCGAAGCAGCATTTTGGCCGCTGCATTACGCTTTGCCAGCTTTTTGGAAGTGCCACTGCCTGCATGTGGGGAGAGGGTGCCAGATTATCATTCCCAACAGGGCCAATACTTTCCACCCAGTGCATACTTGGAGGGTCCCCTCACAGGGATGTCAACTGGAAAGAGGCGCTGAGGACCTGCTTATGTACTTCATTGGTTGACCCAAAGAGAGAGGGACGAATAGGGTACAAGAAGCTATGAGGAAGACACTGAGCCCAGGACTTAAGAAGCAAGATAAGCTGGGGTTGTGCAATGAGGCTGAGAGCTGCCCAGTGGCCAGGACTGGTGTGCTGGGGATAGTAGCTCAAGAACCCCCTTCTGCCCAGTTACCAATCTCAATGAAACGCTCCACTCGGCAGGTCATGGTAAACTCTTTGCGGTGGGCTGGCCCAGACTCCTGGGTCACTGTGTACTCAGGCAATCGCCAGCCTTTCTGCACCACCAGCTCCTTGGAAGGGGTAGAGAAACAGTGATGCACAAAGGTTGAGTAAGAAAAGACTCCTTCGTATCCATGCTGATAATTCTCTCTCCTGCCCTGGGAGCTTCAGGCTGTAGATTATATGAGGAATAAAGGGGGCTAGAAAAAGCCTCCAGTAGAGGGCAAACACCCCTCCCAAACACAGAAGCTTTCCTCACAACCCTGGTTCAAAGGAAGACATACATGCACAAGAAATAAGGATGGGGCACACCTGCAGAGCACCAACAGGGTTGCACTCAGACTGCTGAGGGGAGACAGGGGACTGCACCTCCATGGGGGGGCTCCTGAAGGAAAAAGGCCCAGGACCAAAGCTGAGGGAGATGGCTCCTTCTGTGGCTAAGCTCTATCCTATTTCCCACTAGGCAGGCAACTGTTTATCCAAATGTCTAGCCTTCCTCCCTCCTGCTCTCGTCTGCTTCCACCTCCCACCATTGAGGCCTCCTCTGATTCCCAGCACCGTTCCCATTCTGTAAGTTTAGCATCTCACCAGTGGAAGAGGGGTTATATATCCAGTCCTGGGAAGTAACTGATGGGACTCAGACATGGAATCATCATGTGGTCAACCCAGAAAAAAATGGGGCCTGCGAGACCCTTAAACAGAGTCCAACACCACCATTATGGCTGTTTAAAAATCCTAAATTACTTCCTGTCCCGAGAGCTTACTAGCTAGTACAAATTCTTCAAGCTCTGGTCCCAACTAGTCTATCCTGTGTTTACTCTCAGACTTCCTCATGCCCTGACCAGCCTAGGTCCAAAGGCTGGGCGCTGGAAGTCAGGATCCCTTCCTCCCTCACCTTAAGCATTTAGGGTACACAAGATACCTGGTTGGGACAGCAGTCAGAACAGGAGTAGCAGCCGATGCAGCAGTAAAAACTGGAACGTCCTCAGGCAGTGAAGAGTCTAGGGGAGAAAAAGAACTTCCCGAGGGGAAGGGAGCCTTTGATTCACATTTGTGTGTAGAAGGGATGGAGGGTGGGGGACCCAGGTCCTCCTGACCTGCCCATCCCCTAAGCGAACCTCTCCCCCTTGAGCTAAAGGCTCAGGGAAGTTCAACCAACAGCTCTTCCTTCTGGGATTGTTTGCTGTCAAAAGAGTGAATCAAAAAGACTGAGGAAAGGGAGAGGGGGTCTCTTCCTACCAGAGAATGCTAGAAGCAACAAACTCCAGCGTGGGTGTGGAAGAGGGAAAGAGAAGAAAGAGAAGGCATGGTGAGGCACAATTCCCTTCAGGCTCAGCCTCCACCCCTCTGCCTCCCTAACCCAGGCCCAAACCACAGCCACAATCCCTCCATGGGACTGGCCACTCCCTGCAGAATCCCTCACTGCAGCAGCTCTGAAAGCACTCTGCTCAGGTCCACAGCAAACACTCAGGAAGAGGCCAGGCAGGGTGGTCTACTGGGTAGAGAGAGTGGGGCTGGGGCCTGGGTTCCTGGAAGAACCTCTAGGATGCCTCGGCTATTCCTCCCTCACCTGCTGTCCTCCAAGGCCGGCTCCAGCATGCTCCCCCCTTTGAGGTGTTTGAGGGCCACCTCAGCTGCCTTGTGCTTGGCTGCCTTCTTGCTGGGGCCCTGCCCTGAGAGAGGGGGTGGAACAATATTGGAGATCACCAGGAGGACAGAAGAGCAGCCACCAGCACATCCAGCCTCTCTCCTCACAGCCACAAGAAATAAACTAACCCCTTTGGACCAACCTCTTCCTGCCCAAGACTAGAAGTGTTACACTAACTGCTGGAAGGAAGGGCCCTTATCCATCTACTAGCTCCCAGGCAGGAGTCAAAAGCCATGCCAAGCAGAATGTCTTAAGTTCAAACATTTTGGTTACAGGGTCTTTCTCTGCACTTTGTTTTCCCTCAATAAGTAGAGCTAGCTGAAAAAGGAGAAAGAGGGTAGGTTCTAGAATCAAAGCTGGGCTCTGTCACTCTGTCGTGTGAACTTGCACCAATCATTTAACCTCTTTGAGGCTCGTTTTCCTTATATTCAACACAGAGATCTACCACCTACGTCACTGAGTTAGAGTGAAGATTAAATGGCAACTTGGTCAAACACCTGGGTTAGCCCAGCACAGAGTGCACACCCTACCCCAAATCCTTACTGCAGTTTATCTCCTCCTACTTCTTCCTCAAGGATAATCTGCCAGATCATTGTGGCAGTCCTACTCTCTCCTCTAACTCTCCCAAGTCCTATTCTACCTCCTCACAGCCTGTTCTCCCAATCCAGTCGGTGAATTCTCCCCTGAAATTTCTCTTTCCCTCACTGGCCCTGGGAAAGAGGACTGTGAATAAACCCCAAAAGGCAAAGCCATAGGGCCCTGTGAATGTACACCCCAGCCAGGCTGCCCAAGCCTTCCTCACCAGTGCAGCTGGTGTTGCCAACGGTGACCCGGAAGGTGAAATTAGGCTGGTGGGCTTGGCCCTCGGCTTTGAGAAGGTCGTACACGGGCGTCTTCCCTATTCTGGTCCCATACTCCTGCAGAAGGCTGATCGGGGTCTTGCCCGGGTTGGCGGCCAGCATTTGCTCTATACTGGGGGGAGGGGCACAGACCCACATCACACCTTCCCTCCCTCCACCCACCTGGCCAAGCACTGTCATACCAGACCCAGGCACATTATAGGAACACAGGGTCCAGGGTACCCTGGCGATACAGCAGCCACTGGCTAGATTCAATGTGAAGTAGAGGTGCAGGCTAGGCAGCAGGGCATTGCCCCAGGGCAGAAAGGGAATAGACAGTTCCTATCTGAATTAAGGCAGGGATTCTGTACCCCACTGTAGGTTGGAAATGCATGTCCCCTGTCACAGTGCAGGCCAGAAACCCAGTACCCACCAAATGCACTGAATGTCGGGGGCATGAAGCCCAGTGCCCCAAGGCAGTCTGGGAAACGGGACAACTCCAAACTATTTGGAGCTGGAAGCAGGGGCCACTACCAAATGCATGCCGGGAATCACTGCCCACTGCCCCAGTGCTTGCCGGGAACAACACTCAGGCCAATTGCATGCTGGGGCCGCGCCGCTACCCTACTCCACACTCCGCCACGCTTTTCGCCCTCCAGTGCTCCTTACGAAGCGCCTCACCTGGGCAGCCCGCAGCCCGTGATAGTCCCGGAGCCTTGCTCCTCTTCACTCATTCCCTCCTCCGTCCCCGCGGGCGCCACTGTGACTGCAGTCTCCACGCGCCCCAATACACCGCCGACGAGCTAAGGCCGGGGCCAAGCCCCGAGTCGCGGCCGGTAGGGCCTGCCGCGGAGCATGCTGGGATATGGAGTCTCCCGCCCACCCTACTTCATGCGTCTCCATCTGGAAGGCAGCTATCCGCCCCACAACCCTTCGCGTGGTTCGCCCTGGCAACCTGCACCGTCTTCTGGGAGGAACAGTTCCCTTCTCTGTCGCTAGCGACCACAGAGTTTTTTGTTTTTTAAACATCGTCCTGAATCCTTCTGTGTTTCCTTTCCCCTCGTACTGTGAAGCTGTGGACGTGCGCACCAGGGAGTGGAAGCGGCTGGGGCGGGGCGGTAAGGGCTAATTCTAAAATGGGGCAGTTTGAATTCCGAGAGAACTACAATACCCAGGAGTTGCCGTGCCACATTTGTCGCAGTTGAAGGGGCAGGGTCTAACATGCACGAGAAGATTCGGGACGTGATTGGTTATCCCCGGTTGCGTTTCCTTCCTTAGGCAGATTGGGATTGGTTACTTTGCCTAGAAGGGCGGGAACAAAGGAAGAGTCTCGCACCACCCCCTCTTGACCCCGTCTTTTTCTTAAGGAAAGGCTATGATTGGTGCGGCGGCGAGGCTGCTGCCGGATTCTTGCTCTTTGCAGTCTGGGAAGGTGGGCCTTAACCTGGACGCGGGAGGGGGGCTGTCCTCTCCACACCAGGGCGCTGGGACTGTTGTACGTCCAAGTTCCTCTCTGAACTTTCTACTTCACCTCTTGGCCTCCTGGCTCTCGGTCTTCTGTCTTTCAGAACCTGCTCTTTTTCATAGAAGTTGTCTTTCATCACCCCATCACCCCACTTCCAAAGGCTTTTTGGAGTAGCCCTAATTACCCTCTCTTTAAATGGCTAGGAAATCCTCAGAGGTCTGAGAATCAGGCTGTCGGATGAGACAGGATGAGAAGGACTCTGTCGTGGAGCTTGGGTTTCTCAAATGAAGCAAAGCAAGAGGGGATTCGACTTAAAACTGATCTGAGTGCAGAACAGAACATGTATTTTCCCCAGAGGTCCATATGTCACTCCCCAAAGTGTTTTTTTTTGTTTTGTTTTTTAAGTGTTGTAACCACTAGGCTAAGAGATACAGGGGAAATCTTGTGACCTTGGAGACAGAAATCACGAAAAGTGTCTGATGCTAATGAATGTCCTAAGAAGATGTTAGGGAAGCCTGAGCCAGGGTTGGACGGTTAAAGGGAATCTTGGAATGATCATTGAGAGGGAGGGGGCCTAAAGCTGAGGAGCACGGCGTTAGGTGGAATTGGAGTGATGACAATTCCGGGAAGGAAAGCTGACAAGATCGGTATGACAGGCGAGGAATGCCAGAGCGCATGGGGTACCATCTGAGGGGCTGTTGTCTCAGGGTATGGAAGGGAGTTTCTAAGAGTGGTTATGGGGGCTCCCACGGAATCAGCATAAGGCCCAGGGTAGGACCGCCACAGAACACTAGCAGCAGGGAGGCGCAAGGCGCAGACAGGCCAGGGACGAGCCTGGAGAGCGCCGGATGGCAGCAGCGGGCTCCTTTAAGAGGCCGACGGCTCCAGCGCAGCATCCCCAGCTCAGGGCGTGTCCGTCCCGGGGGGCCAGGGGCGGGGGCCCTGAAAGGAGCGGGAGTTCGAGCCGACTAGGGACTGGGCTAGGGGTCGGGGGGGGGGGGGGGGCAAAAAGCTGGGGCTGATACCTGTGCTCCCGAACACTGCACGAACCTCCCTGTGACAGCGACCTGGGTCCGGTCGAGGGCAGCGGGGGGGAGGAGGAAAGGAGGAGGAGAAGGAGGAGGAGGCGGGAGCAGCATCCGGAGCGGAGCTGCAGCAGCGCCGCCTTTTGTGCTGCGGCCGCCGAGCCCCCGAGGTGAGAGCCTGGCCGAGTTGTGAGGGGTGGGGGGCTGGGATGGGCCCGGGTCCTGGGATCCGGGTGCGGAGGGAAGGTCGGGATGCAGATGTGGTGTGGGGGAGGGGGTGGCGTGGGGATGCTGAGGTTGTGGGGATTGGGGAACCGGGTACCTGGACCCGTTGCCTGTGGGGATGGGAAGGAGGGGGACAGAACAGAGGGACGCCAGGGCCCAGCTTAGAGAGGAAGGGCTTCCCGAGCTGGAAATCACTGTATTGCAGGGGGAGGAGGGGAAGGGGTGAGTGGGGGACAGACTTAAAGGACAGAGGGCAAGAGAACATTTCCTCTCTTCCCACTCATTCTCAAGAAGGGAGAGAGAGAAGGAGGGAGAGTTTGGGCTTCCTCCAGGGAAGGAAGGAAGGAAGGGCAAGGCCTGCTGTACCCACCCCCCCACTACACACACACACACACACACACACACACACCAGGCTAGTCCTGAAGACTGTAGTCAGAATGCACCTGTTCCTGGATGCTCAGGCATTAGCCCCCCACCCCTTCTGTGATCCCCTCCAGCTGTGGCATTCACCTTCTCCATCCAGATGTTACATCCTCCCCTCCCCCATCCATATGTGGCTTTCTTTTTCTTTTCCATCTTCTCTGCCTACCCTAACCCATTCCCCCAGCTCAGGTCCGTGAAGAACCTCCTCCCTTTCCCCACACACTCCTCAGACTCCTTGGGTTAAAAATAAGCAAGAAGCCTTTCCACAGAGTTGAGACTCTGATAACTATGGCCTTGACTGTGGGGAGAGAAGACAAGGGGTCAGAAACTCTATAGACAGAGTAAGGAAATACTGAGTCTCCCTTATGACTGAGGGGGTCCCACCTGTTAGCCAATATACCTACCTCTTGAGAATAGGTGAGTGGCCTTCAACCAGGAGGGCATGCACATGAGGTCTCTTCACCCCATCCGTGGCCCTCAAGAGTCACAGGCAACTACTCCTTCTAAACATGAATTCCCTTCCACCTCTTAGGATGAACTTCAATTATCTGGGAGTATGATTTTCAGCTAGAGAATCATACCAAGCTGAGCCAAGCAGAAGTGATTCAGAAAGTCCTTCTTTAAGTTTCCCTGGGCTTTAAGGCCCTACTCCCCTGCTCCCTTGTATCCTGTATTTAAGGGTGAAAAAAAGTATCTGCCCTCTCAAGCCTGCCATTCATGCATTCACTGAGGACCGAGGTAATTCATGCAGAGACCAACAGATTGATACCCCAACTCTCACACATGAAAACACAACCAAATACTCATCCCCCTAATTAAACCCAGTTAAGGGCAGGGGAGCCAGGGAGTTCAAGTTAAGGAAGTGGCTCAGGATTTCCTAGGCTTCCTTACAGCTGGGAATGGCAGAAGCTCTCTAAAAATCAATTGCTGTTCTCCAGACCTTCCTTGCGTGGTGATAATGTGACAGTCTGCCTTTGCCTAAGTTCTGGTACCCACCACCGTGGACGCTCCTAACGGCTCACCCTGTGTAGTTCTCCCTCCCAGGGTCTAGGGAAAAGAAAGGCTCCGGGAATTGGCCCCTTCAGGAGCTCCTGCTGGGCAGCAGGACAGTGTTGAGATGATCCCATCAGGGGACACAGGGGCTTCATGAAGGGCTGGGTGACTCCAGAGGCTGGACCATGGGGATCATCTGCTCCCAGAAGGACTAGGATAAATAAAGAACCCACTACTATGTGTTAGACACTTTCCACACAGTTAATGTTTATTGGGAGCTTCCTATGTGCCGAGTGTGGACAAAGAACTTTATATGGATCATTTCAGTAATGCTCATAACAAGCTGAAGAGTTAAGTATTGTTATCATCAAAGTCATTTGTTTAGAGTCATAAAATTAATATGTGGCCAGAGCTAGGATTTGAACTCAGGTCTGTCTAACTCAGAGCTTGTGTTTTTACCCACCACATCTTATACTGCATTATTGCCATATGAGAGAGGTACCACTGTCCCCATTTAGAGATAATGAAATGGAAGTTAAGAAGTCTCTTACTCAAGGTCACCCAGCTGGCAAAGATCACAGAAAAGCTTTCAACCCAAGCCTCCCTAATTTCTAAGCCTGGTCTCTTTCCCACCACACCAGCTACCTTCCCTCTAAAGCACCATTGTCCTCAGCTAAATGCCAGGAGTGGATAAGCATGCTGTATTTTTTGTCTCTTTTTCCATTTAAGATACATTTATTTAAAAAGCAATTCAAGCTTATGAGTGAAATATTTTAAAAATACAATTATCCAAAACAAGAAAATAAAAACACCCATAATGCCACCTTAGATACTGTTACACCTTGGTAGCTGTCCTTCCAGATCTTTTTATATGCACACTCAGGTCAGGAACTTCTTGTTAAAATACGCTAAACTTCTTCCAGGTCCACCTGAGGTCCTGAGTAGGAAGGACCCACGTGAATGGCCTGGCCCATCATGCCTTGCTCTTATCCTCCTTTTCCCCTCAAACCTTAGTGGGTGAGGCTGAGGGTGATTCTGGGCACGTGATCAAGGTGAAGGTCTTAGTGGTGGAGCTGCTACCGAGAGAAAATTCCAGGAGGCAAGGATGGAGTGTAGAGGATCAGGCCTTCCCCTCAGACCAGAGGAGGTAGAACGGCAAGACTTGCAGAGGGAGGACTGAGGATCTGGGAGAGGACTTGTTGGGGGCTCCAGCACACCACTGTTATTGTGACCTGGTCGCACTGGAACCTGGAGTCGAGATTTGTCCTGGGGTACTAGAAGGCTGGAGACCAAGTCTCCCTTTATCTGGTCAGGCAGAAGAGATGGCCTCTTCAGGATCCACAAAGACAGACCTGGTGTCCAGCCAACC
The DNA here is from genome assembly GCF_000298275.1 of Orycteropus afer afer. Classification (NCBI taxonomy): domain Eukaryota; kingdom Metazoa; phylum Chordata; class Mammalia; order Tubulidentata; family Orycteropodidae; genus Orycteropus; species Orycteropus afer. Next base: position 3,058,061 of record NW_006921834.1, read on the forward strand.
AGGAAGGCAGAGCAAGGAGCCAGGCAGCACGCTCACTGCACTCCCTACATCATCCTACTTCACTTGCACCACCTGATAAGGTAGGGCTGGGTGTGTCAGAGAGGTTATCGTACTGCAACTAATTAGTGGAAAAGCTGGGGATCTAGTGGCCCTGGTGTCTAAATCCAAAGCTGGCTCTTTTTCCTAAGTAGTACTGCCCTTTTCACCTGCCTCAAGTCCCTTCCCTGCCTGCCCTCCTGAAAGGAAGATGTGGTGACTGCTAGGATCTCAGGGCTTGACATGGAGGAGGCTGGGGACCTGGACTTAGGGGTGATCTCCTGGTTTCCCCAGGTTCTCAGGGGAAGGCATTTCCCCCTCCTGAGGGCACTGGGAAAAGCTGTAGTTCTTTTCCATCTTAGAAGAGCTCTGAGGCCAGCACCAGGGACCCTGTCAAAATCAAAACAAAACCAAGTTGAAGGCAAGTGGATAGGAGGCATGGCCATCAAGGGTCAGAGTCCTGTATCTTCCTAAAGTCTTAAAACCTACAGAGGTGGGAGGTAGGATTCCAAAGCCTTGAGTTTCCTTTCCCTTTGAAGTCCCCCCTTCCTGCCCCACTCAAGAGAGAACAGGTAGCTTTTCCTGAGTGGCAAATGAGGTCTAGGCCTGCCGAGTGCTGAGCCCTGAGAGCCCAAGATTTAGACAGATGGCCTGGCTTCTGAACTGAGCCCCTGAGACAGCCAGACCAGCAGCTTGGCACCGAGATTCTGCTCTCAGGACAGGAGTGAGACAGAATTCAAAGGGTTCCCTTGCCATAGGCCCCCAAACATCTCAGGCAGAACCTAGGAAAATGGTGGGTGACACCTGTCCTCACTTCACCCCTGCAGCCTTCTGATGGGGCACTTTGGAAACCACTAGCAAAACAATGTTGTAGCTGAATTCTAGTCAAAGGAGTTTGGCATCAAGGATGGGGCTCATGGGCACGGGCCATCTCATGCCCTGTGCTGATTTAGGTGATGGGGAAATTGAAGTAGGGTCTTCCAGGGTAAACAAAGAGCCTCTCCCCCCAGAAAGAGCTCTGCATAGTAAGCACTTGGTAAATATGGTTAACAGAATGACTGACAAGAAATATTCATCCCCTCCTGTCACATTGCTGCCCTTCCCCCACCCTCTGCATAATTGATGGTCTGGGAGACAGCTTCTCTCCCCTAGGGTGACCGAATGTCTGGGCCAGGGGCTTCTAGCAGTGCTATCCCCACCAAAGCCCTGGCACCAAGGCCCAGCCAGGGAGCAGTGGGATACAGCTGGCAGGTCAGGGATAAAGGAAACAGAGTGTGTGTGTGCTGGGGGAGAGGAATCTCCAGTTTAGTATTGCTCCCTAGACTCAGCTTCTGTGGCCCCTTACTTCTCAGGTCAATCTGGGAACAGTTGTCTTTAGCCTGAGAACAGGGGTGGTGGTGGTGGTGGTGGGTTAAACCTGGTTGGATGCCCTCTTTTCCTTGGTCCCATTCCTACCTCTTCAGCTACTCCCACTGCCCCAAAAGACAAACAGGTGAAATGGCTTCTGTCCCCAGCTGCTGGCCCTGGATACCAAAGAGGTCTCTGGGGAAACCTAGAGGGAGGCCCGGCTTCAGGCTTCAGGTGTCTCTAAGCATGTCACCCCTCTCTATGCCTAAACCTCCTAGTTGCCAAATGAAGGCTGAATTTTTTCTTACAAAGCCAGGTGTTGTACCTACTCAAAGCTGGACTTCTAGACAGAAAACGAATTGGTAACGGAGGGATGATCTGTTTTTCAGCACCCTTTCAACTCTTCTTAGTGCCCTGTGTTTTTTAAAACCAGTTTTTAATCCATCCTCGGGCTTGACTTTTTCTGGGTTTCACTGTCCCAGTCTCTGTGCGTCGCTGCCGGCTCTCCCTCTGGGTCCTATCTCCCTAACTCTGCTATCCGTCTATGTGGCACTGCACCCCAGTGCCTGCCTCACAAGTCCCCTCCCGCCCACACCAATCGCTCTCCCTCTGGGCTCCCCAGCCGGAGATAGGTCTGCATATGATCTGGGTGTCGGGGCGGGAGGGCTGTAGATGGGGCCGACCGCTGGGGTCGAGGTTCACAGCTACGATGCCCCCTCGCATCCCAGCAACCAGCCACTTGGGCCAGTCACGGGTGGGGCCCAGGCGCAGCCTCCAACCACCCACCACCCCTTTCCCCCTCCCCCACCCCCGCCGTTGCCGCTCACGTGACCCTGGGCTAATCTTGTCCTGGTGACTTCACGCGACGCCTCGGGCTTAGTCGTCATGGTTACGCCGCAGCGCCCAGCGCTTTCCCTTACCTTCTGCGTTCCTCCCCTCAGCCCGGTTCCCCACCCGGACCCCCTCCTCCTGCCGCCCGAGCCCCCGCCCCACTCCCAGCCACGCGCCACGTGATGTCCGGGAAGGAGGTCGGGAAGAGGGAGGGGGCGCTGTGGCCGTAACCCCTTCCTTTCCGCTTTAAATGGCCCTTAACTTAGCCTTCGGTGAGCCAATGCTGGTCCCTATAGGACCGCAATTCTGTCCAGGCGAGAGCGCTCAAACGCTCCGAGAACCCCGGGCCTTCGTTCTGGGTCATTCAGAAGCAAAGTCCCGGCTTGTAGGCGAAAGCCCTCCCATCTTCCAAAGGACATTCAACTGTGTGTCTGGCCTCCGTTGGACTATAATTTGCATAACAATCTATGAGGTCTCTTGGGATGTGTTGAGGATTTGGAGCCTGCATCTCATTGTGATTTCCATTTTCTGAGCCTCAGTTTGTTCAAAAATTTACGTAGATAGGTAGTAGTGTATGTTATGTCCCTAAAAACGATCCTCCGGGGTGGGGAGAGCAGTGGTTCAACTCACCAAGCACCTATCTGCGTGCCAGGTGCTGTTGGAGGCCCTGGGATTCCATGGTCGAGGAGTATAAGCCGTGACAGAGGAAGCATACGGGGCTGTGGCAGCCCAAACCAAAAAAAAAAAAAAAAAAAAAACCGTGGAGTCGATTCAACTCGTAGCGACACCTCATTGGGTTTGCGAAGCGGTATCTCTACGGAAGTAGATTGCCTAATCTTTCTTCCAAAGAGTTGTTGGTGGGTTTGAACCACCAGCATTCTGGTTAGCAGTCAAATGCCTTAGGCATTAGGCCACCAGAGCTCCTAGAGGGGCATTAATTCACAGCGTGGTGAAACAGGGAGACTTCCTGGAGAAAGTAAGACTTAGATGCCAGAAATTGATGATGTAAAGCCCCTTCCAGGCAGTGTACGGGCCAGGGGTGGAGCTGGAACCTATTAGCCAGGGCATCAGGGGAATCCTAACAACACCATGCCTTAGTCAGGGTGGCACAATTTGCATTGAACTACTAGGAAGATGGGGCAATCTACTTCCGTAGTGATACTGCCTCAGAAACCCAAGGAGGGGTCGCTGTGAGTCGGGTCCGACTCCACGGCACATAACAACAACAACACTAACCTAAACGTTGGTGGCATGAACTCACTCATAGGTGCCATGGAAGAAAAGCTTGGACTTCAAGTTTGTTCTAACTCATAGCAACCCCTTGTGTGCAGAGTAAAATTGCTCCATAGAGTTTTTAAGGCTGTGACCTTTCAGAAGCAGGTAAGTAAGCTTTCCATAAGAGTTAGCCATTATCATTAGGTCCCATGGCTCAAAACCTGATGTAGCTTGGTGTGGGGCTTCAGTATTTTGTGGCCTGAACACCAAAGCAGTGGGAGGTGAGGCTGGGAGGGGAAGAGGGAGCAAAGCATTGAACTACCAAAGAGTTGGAAGGCTACACTGGTCAATTTGTTTTAAAAAGATCCTTTTCCTGACTAGGTGGAGAATGGGTTGGGGGAAGGAGGAAGAACTTAGAGATCATTCAGTGGCAGTTATCCTGGGGCAGGTGGTACTTGATGAGGTCTGAACTAAGGCAGTATCTGAAGGACTCAGAGTAGGAAGGCTTCTAAACATGCCAGTCATGTATAAGATTCACCTGAGGTGCTTGTTAACTTCAGGCAGATAGGAACGGCTGACTTATGGACAATTCCTACTGGCCCTTCACTGTTATGTAAATTTCACTCTGAAAGACTGAACCAACCCTACTTCCAACAAAATCTTCATCACAATTACCTTCATGTGCTGCACGTGCTGCTTTCAAATTATTGAAAAGGCTTCTCGCTTTTTCTTGCACTAAAAGCATTGTTGTAGAGTAGATTCCAACTCATAGTGATCCTGTAGAACACAGTTAAATTGCCCTATAGGGTTCCCAAGGCTGTAAATCTTTATGGAAGCAGACTGCCACATCTTTCTCTTACCCAGCTAGCTGCTGGTGGGCTCAAACTGCCCACCTTTTGGTTAGCAGCTGAGCACTTAACGACTGCAGCACCAAGGCTCCTCTTGCACTAAAGCAAACCCAACACCAAACTCATTGCCGTCAATTCTGACTCACGGCAACCCTATTGGACAGAGTAGAACTGCTCCATAGAGTTTCAAAGAATACAGGAGCAGACTGCCTCATCCTTGTCCTACGGAGCAGCTGGTGGGTTTGAACCACCAATATTTTGGTTAGCAGTTGGCTGCTTTAACCGCTACGCCACTAGAGCTCCTTTCTTGCCCTAAAGTAAGGCTAAATAAATATCATATGCACCTGGTCCAATTTACTTACAAATTCTTAAAGACAGTTAGGAACTGATCTTGTTTGTAACCTGGGAACTGCATGTGTACAGATCCCTAAACCACAACCAAACCAAACTCACTGCCATCGAGTCAATTCCAACTCATAGTGACCCCCTTTGGTTTCCGAGGCAGTAAATCTTTATGGAAGTAAATTGCCCAGTCTTCCATCCCCAGAGTGGCTGGTGGGTTTGAACCGCCAGCCTTCTGGTTAGCAGTCAAATGCCTTAGGCACTATACCACTAGAGCTCCTTATACAGATCCCAGACCTTCAGAAAAAATTTTCAAGAGAAAAGTCTGGAAATTAGTATTACAAGAGCTGACTATCAGAAGGTCCCAACCCTCATCCATAGCTGTGTCATGGAGGGAGCCCTTTTTATGTGCATTCCTGCCACCCATCTCCCTCTCTGATTCAGAATGTATGACAAGAATTCCCAGGAAACTCATGCAGGGGGTTATGGAAGGACCCTATTATAAGGAACAATTAGAGGGATTAGGTCACTGACTGGATGTGGAAGGAGACAGGAGAGGATGACTCCTGGAAGCTGTGAACAAGTTTGATATAAGTTGAAGAGTTCACTGTGCCTAGTAGCCAGGTTATCCCTTATGCAGTTTGCCTGAAGTTACACCACCAGTAAGTGACAGAAGCAAGCTAGGATTCAGTTTTTTTAATGGTTGCTTTTAAAATAACACCCAGCTCTGAATTGGGACAAATCACCATTGCCTGTAGTTAGGGCTTAGTTTGGGGAGCTGGGCATGGGGCAGAGGAGAAAGAGGGGAAGAGGTATTCTCTGACTGACTGGGAGCTGGAAGGGGGGATGGAGCAGATAGATGTCTGGTGAGAGGGTTAAGGGGATGAAGCACTGGACAACAGTGCTTGTCCTGACAGAGCTTCTGCATCCCTATTGGATGGTTCTGCCTTTCCCACCACCTGTGCTCTGGGTGATGGGCGTAGTGGAGCTGTGTGGTTACAATCTACACTTACCTTGGACAGGCCGAGATGTGTCCCTGTACCTGAGTGGGGCCCACATGTGAGCCCTTAGGATAAGGCTCACACCTGAGTTGAGTGTTTCTGAGGGCCTCAGTTGTATCATGTATAAATAAGTATCTGAGTGTGAGGCCCAGGTGGGTCACCTAGATGCAGGGGGTCCCAAAATATCATCTGAAAGTACCTGAGTGGGAGAACACCAGTGTCATCTGTGTGTACTTCAATATGCAGGAGGCCTAAATAGGTTCTCAATGTGTGCCTGAGGTTGAGACCCAAGGAAACAGGTGTACATCTGAGATCTTATGGCACATGTGTGCCTGTAAACCTTAGGTGAGAGAACCATGTGCTCCAGAGGTGAATTACAGCAATCTTATAGGGAGAAGGGAACTAATCTGCTACCACTATACTTGAGGATGCAACATATCTCACCAGTATGTAACTGAGTGGGACCTATGTGTACCTGAGAATGATACTCAGGTATGTTACTTGAATAAGAAAGACCTGTCACTGATAGATGCCTGAGAGGAAGCCCAGGTGTGCCATACCAGGCTTCCTAAGGTGGGTATAGGTGAAACTTGAAGGGAGAGGTACCTCAGGCAGAGGCTCAAGCGTTATTTCCAGTAGGGCTCTTGTGGGTCCATTTCCCCAAACTGTCCCCCCTAGGGTGAGTATCCCTAGCTGGGGAGACTGTGGCTTTGATGTCCCTCCCTTTTATTCTCATAGGGCCCACTGACCATCATACCAGAGTCCAGAGGCCATGGCCTGCCTCCATGAGACCCGCACCCCTTCCCCCTCCTTTGGGGGCTTCGTGTCGACCCTCAGTGAGGCATCTATGCGCAAGCTTGACCCAGACACTTCCGACTGCACCCCTGAGAAGGACCTGACGCCAACCCAGTGTGTACTTCGAGATGTAGTGCCTCTAGGTGGGCAGGGCGGGGGTGGGCCCAGCCCCTCCTCAGGTGGAGAGCCGCCCCCTGAGCCTTTCGCCAACAGTGTCCTGCAGCTACATGAGCAGGAAGCAGGGGGCCCAGGGGGAGCGGCTGGGTCCCCTGAGAGTCGGGCGTCCAGAGTTCGAGCTGATGAAGTACGGCTGCAGTGCCAGAGTGGCAGTGGCTTCCTTGAAGGCCTCTTTGGTTGCCTGCGCCCCGTCTGGACCATGATTGGCAAAGCCTATTCCACGGAGCACAAGCAGCAGCAGGAAGGTAGGCAGTGTCCTCATGAGAGCCGCATGCCTGTCTCCCTGAGCCTGGACCTATTGGGCAGCCCCATGTGTTACCCAATGACCCCTTCCCTACTCAGAGTCCAGTCCTAGTCCCCTACCCATGCATCAGCCTCTACCTTTCCAGATTTTTCCCAGTCCACCTGTTTTCCTCCCTGTCCCCTCTTTTCAGCCTGTTCTGGCTGCTCCTCTGCCTCATTCTCCCCAAATCATTTCAGTCAACCCAACGCTCTCCCCTGCCCTTGGCTATCACAAATCCCTGCCTGAGTGCAGCTCTTGCTGAACCTTGTGGCACTGTACCTCCTGCCCACAGACCTCTGGGAGGTCCCCTTTGAGGAAATCCTGGACCTGCAGTGGGTGGGCTCAGGGGCCCAGGGTGCTGTCTTCCTGGGGCGATTCCATGGGGAAGAAGTGGCTGTGAAGAAGGTACGGGACCTCAAAGAAACTGACATCAAGCACCTGCGAAAGCTGAAGCACCCCAACATCATCACCTTCAAGTGAGGTCCAGGGCAGGGGCTGGGACCTACCTGGGTAGCAGGGACTTTCCCCACCCTTCCCAGAGATGGATACCTAAATGGCAAGGGTGGGAGAAGGGATTACAGGTGCATAAGAGGTGAATGCTAGATTGGCTGAGGCATTTATTCCATTGTTTGGCCCTCAGAGGTGTGTGTACCCAAGCTCCTTGCTACTGCATCCTTATGGAGTTTTGCGCCCAGGGCCAGCTGTATGAGGTACTGAGAGCTGGCCGCCCTGTCACCCCCTCCTTGCTGGTTGACTGGTCCATGGGTATTGCTGGTGGCATGAACTACCTACACCTGCACAAGATTATCCACAGAGACCTCAAGTCCCCCAAGTGAGTAAGCAAGTGAGCAGGAAGCAGCTTACATGCATGGTGTCCTCCCTGTGGCCCCTCCCTACTTCCAGATCCTGCCGTGTAAGTCCACATGGCCATCTTGGAATCCTCTATAGATTCTGAATTCCCTTCCAAGTGACCATCTCAGGAGGGCTGTGGGTGTCCCAAGTGATTTAAAACAGAAAGATACATTCACTACAGTGAGCTACGTGGAAGGGCCTGGAGCCCACCTGACTGCACTCTCTCACAGCATGCTAATCACATATGACGATGTGGTGAAGATCTCAGATTTTGGCACTTCCAAGGAGCTGAGTGACAAGAGCACCAAGATGTCCTTTGCAGGGACTGTAGCATGGATGGCTCCTGAGGTGATCCGCAATGAGCCTGTATCTGAGAAGGTCGATATATGGTAAGGACCAGGCTGAGAATGGAGAGGGGTGAGGAGCCAGCATGCAGGGCCTGGGGGGACCTCCAGGTCTTGAGTACAAGTGAGATGGGTCTTCTGGAGGTAGCCCCTTGCAAATGATGTCCCTCTTCTCTCCAGGTCATTTGGTGTTGTGCTGTGGGAACTGCTGACCGGCGAGATCCCCTACAAAGATGTAGATTCTTCAGCCATCATCTGGGGTGTGGGGAGCAACAGTCTCCACTTGCCTGTGCCCTCTAGCTGCCCAGATGGCTTCAAAATCCTCCTTCGCCAATGCTGGTGAGAACGGTCTGGGCTGGGAGACTGGGCCTGGTGAAGCTGGGAAGCAAAGGGGTGTTGCTGATAGACAGCCAGCATCTAGAACCCAGGCCATGGGTTTCCTGAACAGGAAAAGGGAGTCAGAGTCCCATGATGTGACTTTCCAAGAACCCAGGATCCAAGATGTAAGGGAAGAGGACTGCACTCTAGAACTGACAGCAGTTCAACTGCAGGGGTGCATTAGATTCAAAGATAGACTTGCACATGAATCAGGTCTGAGAAAGTGATTTCGGACAAGTGACAATGCTCCTCAAACTGTTTCTCCATCTGTAAAATAGAGATAGTGTATCTTCTATGTAGTATTACTAGTAAGACCTACTGAGACAAAGCAGATGGTGTAACCACGGAGCACACTGGTTGAGCCTCAAGTAGATGACGACCTAAGAATTTGGGAGAGAGCCCTGAACCCTTCTTTGGAACCTAGACCCTGAGGGAAGGATGAAAATCGCTCTTCTAAAATTTTCGGTTGAATATTTCCCCCCGTTTCTTTTAATGGAGTTATCCAGAAAGAGAGTTTCTTTTGGCAACCAAGTTGAAGAAATAAAGGTTAGTTTTACTTACTGCAGGATATGCTAAAGGATAGTGTCTACCATCTTCTAGAGCTGACCGTGGAATTCTTTCATCAGAGTATATCCTAGAATTGGGTTCTCCAGAACATTTGAGGAAGATATTTCAATTCTTATGTAGTCTTCCATGAAATTCCTGACATTCTCTCCCCGCCCCCCACCTCCATTCCCTTCAGGAATAGCAAACCTCGAAATCGTCCATCGTTCCGACAAATCCTGCTTCATCTGGACATCGCTTCAGCTGATGTGCTCTCTACACCCCAAGAGACTTACTTTAAGTCCCAGGTGAACTGTGGGTAGGAAAATGAATCTCTTTGTAGAGATAATGCCCTTTGTGGGGAAAGCAGGAAGGGCTGATTGGGACTGGACTAGGTTAGCTCTTGGAACGCTGAGACCCCCATGTGCCCCAATCCATAGCAGTACAGACACCTAGCAGAGGAATGGCCTTCACCCCTAGTTCTCTCCACCCCCAGGCAGAGTGGCGGGAAGAGGTTAAGCTGCACTTTGAAAAGATTAAGTCGGAAGGGACCTGTTTACATCGCCTAGAAGAGGAACTGGTGATGCGCAGGAGGGAGGAGCTCAGGTATGTTTTGGGCAAGATTTTGAACTGGTTCATTATCACTGGGGGATCTTGCTAAAAAGTAGATTCTGATTCATTGTATTCAGGGTGTAAAGGCAATTCTCAGCAGAGGGTCAAACTGGAATGAAATGGCTTATACCCCGTTTGGGAAAGTGATTTTATTGGCAACAGGGACTCTGGACACCACCAGTTTATTAATTAAATCATGGCACCTTGGATCCTTCTCCATCTACTTCACAGACATGCCTTGGACATCAGGGAGCACTATGAACGCAAATTGGAAAGGGCCAACAACTTGTACATGGAACTTAATGCCCTGATGTTGCAGCTGGAGCTCAAGGAACGTGAGCTGCTCAGGTAACCCTACCTGTCCCTGTGTGCCTAATCTCCAAGTCTTCATGGGGCAATGCCCGAGATCCGACTGAATCCAGATCCCCCTTCCTGGATATGGCCAACTGAGAAAGTGACTGGGTCTTTAGGCGGGAGCAAGCTTTAGAGCGGAGGTGCCCAGGACTGCTGAAGTCACACCCTTCCCGGGGCCTACTACATGGAAACACAGTGGAGAAGCTCATCAAGAAGAGGAATGTGCCACAGAAGCTGTCACCCCATAGCAAAAGGTGAGGTTTGCAATGACAAGGTTACTGGAAAGATAAGCGTTGGGGCTAAGGAGGCTGAGGGTTCTGAGAAAGGAAAATCTGCACTGACCAATCCAAGGAGTGGGTCCTTTGAGTGGACAGATTCATTTCTCTCAACCTTGTGTTCTTTCCCCATCAGGCCAGATATCCTCAAGACAGAATCTTTACTACCTAAACTAGATGCAGCCCTGAGTGGAGTGGGACTTCCTGGCTGTCCTAAAGGCCCTCCTTCACCAGGAAGGAGTCGGCGTGGCAAGACTCGTCACCGCAAGGCCAGCGCCAAAGGCAGCTGTGGGGACCTGCCTGGGCTTCGGGCAGCTGTGCCAGCCCCTGAACCTGGACCAGGAAGCCCAGGGGGACTGGGAGGGCCTTCAGGCTGGGAGGCCTGCCCCCCTGCCCTCCGTGGGCTTCATCATGACCTTCTGCTACGCAAGATGTCTTCATCTTCCCCTGATCTGCTGTCAGCAGCATTGGGGACCCGGGGCCAGGGTGCTACCGGGGGAGCTGGAGATCCTAGCTCACCTCCTCCAGCCCGGGGTGACACCCCCCCAAGTGAGGGCTCGGCCCCCGGCTCTACAAGCCCGGATTCCCCTGGAGGAGCCAAAGGGGAGCCACCTCCACCAGTAGGGCCTGGTGAAGGTGTGGGGCTGCTGGGAACTGGAAGGGAAGGGACAGCGGGACGGGGAGGAAGTCGGGCTGGGGCCCAGCACTTGACCCCGGCTGCACTACTGTACAGGGCTGCTGTCACCCGAAGTCAGGTAAAGTATGGAAGAGTTCCTGAGCCCTTTCCTTCCTTCCTTGTCTTTCCCATAGTCTATATCCATAACTCATTTCCCATCCTTTTCACTATGTTCCCTTCAGGGTTCTTAATTTACTCTCCCACTTTTGACCATTCTCCTTATCTCTCTGGTAGAAACGAGGCATTTCATCAGAAGAGGAGGAAGGAGAGGTGGACAGTGAAGTAGAGCTGACATCAAGCCAGAGGTGAGAGATGGCAGACAGGAGGTAATAGCATGCTTTTGCTTTCTGGGTAACAAGGGACAGAGTTCAGCCGTAGCCTGTCTTTCCAATACACAGGTGGCCTCAGGGCCTGAACATGCGCCAGTCATTATCTACCTTCAGCTCAGAGAACCCATCAGATGGGGAGGAGGGCACAGCTAGTGAGCCTTCCCCCAGTGGCACACCTGAAGTTGGCAGTACCAACACTGATGAACGGCCAGATGAGCGGTCTGATGACATGTGCTCACAGGGCTCAGAAATCCCACTGGACCCACCTGCTTCAGGGGCAGTCCCTGGCCCTGAACGTAGCTCCTTGCCCATCCGACAGCAGGACATACTCAGAGGGGAGCAGGTGAGTCACAGCATAACTGGAAAGTGACCAGGTTTTGGACAAAAGAGCTGGTCATTTCAGAGTTTTGGGGGAGAAAGCGTGGTGGGAGGGATTCCGAGTGTAATACATGAGGCCAGGAAAATAGCTATTTAACCTCTATAATTTTAATAAGCTGGTCAGAATTGAACCCATTTCCTCTCATGCCAAAGAGCTAATATCCACCTGGTAGAATTTAAGGTGCCTCACCTCTAGTAGAGAGCAGCTAGTATGGTATCTTGCATGCAAAATAAATGGTAGCCATTATTTACAGCCAGGGAGAAATGCTTAAACTAGAGGAGTCTGGTGCCTTGGGAAATGGCCTGAGCAAATGAAACTCAAAAGCAATAGTATCAATAAGCTGGCTCACTACTAAAACCCCAATGAGGGATCCTAAAGGAATCCATTTGTAAGCCAAGGGATGCTGAGCTCCACCTCATCACTTTTCAACTCTTCCTTACAGGGCCCTCCCAATTCTGAGGATTCAGACTGTGACAGCACCGAACTGGACAACTCCAACAGTGGCGATGCCTTGCGGCCCCCAGCCTCCCTTCCTCCGTGAAAGCCACACTTACTTCCTGTACATAGAGAAATATTTATATAAATTAATATATATGCGCCACATAATCAGCAAAGATGGGGCTATCCCAGCCTTAAGTCAGGCTCAACGGAGACTGACACCCCCTCCTTGACCAATTCACCTGGTACACTCTAGGGATGCTGGCAGCTGTGAGAATGTCAACTGCTGCCCTAGAGCTGTGGGTAAGGGGAAGCTGGCCCCATTCCTGCTCCAACCCATTCCTTATGTTCAAATAAGTGGTCAGGCAATAGAAAAGCCAGGCTTGTCTCCTATGCTCCACTATACCTTTCATTCCAGATCCTGGGGAGCAGGAGAGGGAACCACTTAGACTGCACTTTTTTGTTTTCCGTTTACTCTGTTTACACATTTTGCACTTGGGAGGAGGGAGGCTAAGGCTGGGTCCTCCCCTCTGAGGTTCCTCAGGTGGCAATGTAACTCATTTCTTTGTCTTTCCATTTCTCTGCCCAAACCCTGGCTTACAGCCCAGGGGAAAGGTCATGAGATTGTGATAAGCATGTGATGGCTCAGGCTGAAGGACTTGGGTACTGTTTAAGCCCTTATTCTATCCTGGTGCCTGATTTGGGTGGGGACTGTCATATTGTAACCCCTGTGAAAAACCTTTAAATATAACCACTCCATGCAGGCCCAGCTGTTGAGGGTTTTCTTGGTGAATTAACTGGGTAGCATACATGGTTAAGTAGGAGCTTTGGGCTCCTGACCTTATTTGAGAACTTTTTCCAAGTCACTTCCTCTTTCATGCCTCTTTTCTCACACTAAATAAATCATTTCAAGCCTCGATATTAAATTTATCTGCAAAAATTATAGGAAATACATCTTTCTAAATTATTTTAGAAGGGCAGTAGATCTTGAACACCAGCCTTGTTACAAAAACAACTGTAAATGAATAGTTATTAAGAACACAGAGAATAAGACAAGTTTTTAGTTTAAAATTTGCAGGCTTGGACAATATGAATCCTAGCCAGACATGTTTTATGGCTTCCATGTGCATGCATATGCATCATCCACAGACCTGCCCAGTGGATCAGCAGTGCTTGTCTACTACTCACAAGTCCTAGGAAAGACTAAGCCCCAATCCTTTGGGCCCAAGTTTTACATGGTTCAACCAAGGGCACAACTAGCTTGCTGAAACTATTACATCACCTTGCAATGCAGAGGTTCAGGGCAATTAAGATTAAGGGCCACAAAAAAAGATGGCATGGTAAAACAGAAGAAAACATCTTAACTGGAATAAAGGCTTCTATTCAAAATCCAAGTAGGCCCTTGTCCTTTGAGAAATAAAGGTATAAAAAAGTAACAGCAAAACAAGAGGAATAAAACCCACATGAATCACTGTGGCATCCAGTTTCTATTCACAAAGGAAAAGCTCCAGTCCATCTTTTAATTTTTTTTTTGAAAAATTCCTGACATTACAGAACTAAACTGAAATGTATTAATATTCCACTCTTACATATCCATGACAAACAGAAAAAAAAATAATTCATGAGCCAAAAAAAAAAAAAAACAGGGAGAAGCTTATAAAACTAAATATGGATCTCAGCATTAACAGCTGAACAGAGAAAGGAATTAAAACGCTTTAATTAAAAAATCACGAGTGGATGATAAAGTGTAGAAACTGAAAATTTACAAACTATTTAAAACCTGGAATCGCTGACTGTTCAGAAACTACACAGATGGATCATGGGTGGTGGTGAACAGCAGAAAGGGATTATGGATGAATCTGCATTGTTCTAGCTGCTCCCCATGCCACCCGTCTCCGAGGAAAGCCTGTAACACAGAAACAAACAAGAACTCAAAATTAGTTTTTCCAATACCTCACACCTCCCAAACTTTTCAGCCTGGTTTGTGAAATGTGAAGGAAAGTGAACAGATGACTAGTGTTCCAGTATCAAGGAAGGGATTTTAAGATTTCTTGGATTAATCAGTACTACAATCTTTTAACCCCTACAATACAAGCTTCTTGAGGCAAATTACCTCAGAACTGAGGGAAACAGAGCATTTTGGTTACCAAGTATTGATGTGCTTTCTAAATGTTCTTTGGAACCTTTGTTCCAATGTGAAACACAACACTCTCTAAAACCTCCTTCCAGGGTGGTCACAATGCACAAAAGCAGTGTTTATTGCTGAGCTTATCTTAGCTCCTCCTAAACTAAACTGCTGACAAAACACTAGTTTAGGAAACATTTATCTAAAAGCCCAAAGAAATCCCTATCCTAGAATAGTATAGCCCTGAGGTTTCTCTACCAATGTGAAAGCTATCACATAAAGAGGCAATGCAGTGTAAGAGATGTGAAAGAAGGATCAGCAAATATACTACCTCTGGATCAAAAAAATTACTTTTAGGTCTAATTATCATGATTTAATTGTGGCAGACAAAATTATCTGAGTTTCAACATCTGCCTGGCCCATTCTAGAATATCCTAAGTCTGTGTTTTTTTAAACCAAATTCTCTATCCAAACATGTCTGGCTATACCATTCTGTTGAAAATAGGTCTTCTGAACATCTAAGAACCCATAATCCAATTTAGGGTATTGAAGGGGAAGGTATTTAGGTGTTCAGCAGGCTTCACTGACATTAACTCCCATTTCAAACAGAACTAAACAGTTAAGTGTTTGCTCATAATGTACAATAAAGATTTTAAATTGACTAGAACAACCTACTTGTGGGATCTGGTTACAAGAGCATGTTGGATAATTCTCCATCTATAACCCTACTTCAACAATGCAAAGCCAAAAGCTGGCTAAAAGAGGGATAAGCCAAGGCCCAGAAAATATAAGGGTCCTTCAACTACAAACTATATTTACTATTTAAGCCAGAGAAGGTTTTTCTCCATTTTAGCATGAAGGGGAATATATTTAGTCCTTCGAGGAGGTAGATTCTTCCCAACTTCAAAACGGGACTGACCTAGAGAGACGGTAAGTAAAAGACCCTGAATAGGCAAATGTAAAGGTCCAAGAAAAGACCTGCTGGATATAGCTTAAATTTAGGAACTAAAAATTTAAGTTCACACAAGAATAAAGTAACATTCTAGCCCCAAAGACCCTAAAGAATTGAGGAATAAATGTCCATAATTTATACAAAGCCCGAGCAAGAATTTGCTGGGAAGAGGCAGTGAAAAGAGAAATCTCAACTAGAAAACCATTAAGAACTCTAGGATAGAAGGACCACACGAGGGAGCTCTAAGCTTTTAAAAATTTAATACCAAATACCTTTGTTAGTGGTGATGATAGCCTACCCCTTAAACATCTGGATTCCTTCCCAGCAAGCATTCTTTAGGGAATATTCATTAGGTAAAGAGGACTTCCAATCAAGAACTAGATAAAATAAAAACCAAGTCCCTGAGAGAGATGGTATCAGCAAGACTAAATCCTAACTATCGAGAGCTTACCAAGGGAAAGCTAGCCAACCCGATAAGGGAGAAAGTAACAAACATAAATAAATAAATCCTACCTCAGTATTTAAATGGCAATCTGCCTCTCTAATCCTTCATGCAGACTTGGGATGTGTAATATTAATTCACAGGCCCAACCGAGGGACCACAGCAACACAATAACATTGGAGAGTTAGATAATATATTGGATTATTCACGAGAATTCTTTTAATACAGTAAGCCAAAGGTGATGTGGGAAGAAAGGTCATCAGGGAACAATCTCTGCATCAAGTTTTCTAATGCCCTGGGAAGGGCATCACACTCTCATCACCCTGGGAGTATGTACTCTGGTTGAATGGGTATCGGAGGCCTTCTACCATTATACTTAGAATGTTTTACTTTTTTATGGAAAGACAACTGTGCCAGTGTTTGGATAAAAAAAATAATAAAAGTATTGGAGAAAAGTACAAATGAGCAAAAGATATAGTAACTTGGCTAATTACTTATTGTGATCTAGGAATTTAAATTCTTTAAGGGGTCTCTTTTTTAAAATATGTAAAATGATGGGACCAATGAGTTATAGATCAGTTCATCCCTATGGTCCCTTGGAAATCTAAGTATGTAATTCTCTACTCCTGAAAATGCTGGTGGGCCAAAATGAAAGGCAAAGGAACTAGGATGAATAATCAGAATTGGTTTCTGATGACTGGGCAGAATCCAATCACATGTTGGTAACACTATAGGTCAAGTGTTCAAGATTTATCTAATGTCACAGAAGTGGGGTACTGTATTTTCACACAAATAATACACAGTATACCTCATCCCCAGGGCAAACTGCATAACCCCATAGATATTAGTTTACCATGCACAATGTGCATGTCGTATGCATACATACATTATATGCAAAAGACCCAGTATTTACTATTTCAGCAGGTTGCAGACAGAAGCTGTCAGCTTTTCCCACCTTATGCCTCCCCCAAAACCTGGTGAAAAGATAATTTCTTTTTATGTATGTCCTGAAAAGATTGGCACAGTTACCACTCATCAGAGGAAGGAGAAGCCTGGAACGGACACCCTTGCTGTTGGCAAGTTTATCTGAGAATTCAGATAAACTATTCTCCACTAAACTAGCTTATCAACTGTGACAAGTTTAGATCTCATGACCTAAACTGCCACAGGCCCATATCCCTTTGGGGGGAATAGTGACAAAGGACTACAAAACTACCCTGAGATTTAAAAAAAAAAAAAAAAGGCCACGTCAGTTTTATAGGAGTCCTAGTTGAGGAGTCATAGGTCATACACCCATTCCCACCCCCTTACCCTTTTTTTTCCACAGCACACGGTGAACTAGGTTCTTATGTGGCAACTTTATTATAGCTAGAAACATCAATCCGGCCAAGAAGGCCTGCTAATAACTTAACCATTCAATATTAAAAAAAAAAAAAAAAAAAAAAGGAAAGAAAAAAAAAAAAGGTAGGTGGGTGGGTGGGTGAACGGATAAGCTTTTATTCATCAACACAGAGCCTAACACATTGTCATATTGCAAGGCAGAATAAAGCTACAAAAAAAGATTAACAGAATAAGAAAGAGCAAGAACTGTGGTTCTAGATAAAGAATTCAACAAGTCAGACTCTGACTAACAGGCACTCAGCTCAAGTGTCCTAAACCTAAACAAGGGTCACCACACTCCTCCCACTCTATCCCACCCCCTTTATCCCGCGCCAAAGTAGTAAAAAGGAAATGGTCACAAGCTCACAATTGTTTGGTTCTCACCAATATTAACAAAGGAAAACAAAATGAATCAAGAAATACTTGAAGGGATGTCTCAAAATATGCAATCAGTAGGGGGAGAATCTCTGTTTCTCGCCTTTCAGTTTGTTAGTTACACATGGCACCGCAGAGGTGGTGGTGGTAGTAGCTGAAGCCCCGGTACCCTTAGCAGCAGACACAACATTTAGAGCCAGGAGAGGGATGGGTTTCATGCCAAGCAGACTGGAGACACAAGGGGCGGTCGGAAGAGGGTTGGGGAGGCTGGAGGGTGCGTCGGAGGTCCCCGCTGTGGCGAGTGAGGGGGTGGTGGTGGAGGAGGAAGAAGAAGAAGGGGTGGAGGGTTGAGAGAGGTTGATGCTGAGGTGATCAGGGATCGTGACGGAGGCTGCCTGGGAGGAGGGTTTAGCGTTTTCTAAACTGTAACAGAGGAAAAAGGAACAAAAAAAAAGGGTGGGTGGAAGGGAAGACCACAAAAGGGAAAAAAAGTACAGGACAAAAACCGCTTCAGTTATCAGTAAGTGCCTCAGGTTGCCAATTAGGAAGACCTAATATCAACTTGTGACAATGTCTTAGGCTATGCCCCACCCTCTAAAAATGTATACTTTGCCACATTCCATTCCAGAATGCTATTTATATCTGCTACTTAGTGAGGAAAAAGCTGACACACTGAGTAAAGAAGAAAATCACAGAACATACATTTCCACATTATCTGACACACTGACCCAGCCCAAAACTCGGAAAGGAATGATTTCAGGTAGAAAATGAAACAGTATTCATCTGAAAACAAGGAAGAAATGTCTCATCCATCAATCAAATGTCAGTTACCCATTCTAATAGAAAATCAATTATCCAGCAATTACATGTGTAGCTTTGGAAAACATTTTTTCTCTAGTTAAAACTGCCTCCATGTCCACAAGAAGCTAAGCAATTAAATTGAAATGGAAAGGGGCAAAAGAGTACAAGGTACATCACTCAGCATTTTCAGAGAAAATTGCTGAGAACAGCAGTATAGACAAGGAGTAGAGAAGATTCATTTCTGGTGGGTGGTGGTAAGAGTAAAAGGCTCTTTGTTCTTGACTGACTATATTTCTAATGTGGACCTTACAGAACTAGAATAGTACTGTCAAAAAATACATGTTTAAAAAACAAAAATAATGCAGCTTCTTCTAACTCCTAAAATAAGCTCCAAATAAGTAATGTCCTATAGTTGCCAAGTGCCTACATGTGTCTAAGCCAGGACTGAAGATATCTATTCAAGTCTAGCATCTGGACAATCTACTGTTCAAGGGCAGAGAGGCTCCACTTTGTTTACCTTAAAGTTCCAGGGACAGCTATAATCCATAAAGGAAGGAGTAGAGAAATCAACTACAGAAAAGACCCAAGCTGCTACCAAGAAAAATCAGAAATTCGAATTCAGCTCTGCTCAGAATTCATTACTAAAAGCAGAGAAATCCTTCTTGCCTAGTAGTAATAAAACTAGTTTGGTATGTGCATTCAATGAAGCTTTAAAACATTTTGACCCAAATCCAGTTACATTAAATAGGATGATCCTGAAGAGTGACTCTAGGTCAGGAAACTGAGGTGGGGAGTTCTGTTTCTCTATAATGTAGCCACTGACCTAGACCAGGGACCAGGCAAGTAAAGTCACATTTTAACTTTAATAGAAAGGGCAAGCCTACCCAAGTACAGGAAAACAATTTGCTGCTTCTAAGAACTTGATTTCTTGGCATCTAACACTCCCTCACACTCCAACTGGAAACAAAAAACCCTTTGAAAACAGTATTTGTGCAAAGCTTACCATATTTTTATACAAATAACACACATATTATACAATTTCCATTTGCACCTTAGTTTCCTATGCCCATTAGTTGCAGAAAATACAGTACTACCATTTCACTCTTAACATTAAAGACTGAGTTCTCTGGTAGATGAGTAAGAAAGTAGATCTAAACATAAATTAAGTCTTTTCTACATAAACACCAGGGTGTCCAAAGCATGAAAGACTAAGGCAAAGGTCAGAATCATCACAGGGATTAAGTTTAGTTTCTAGGAATAAAAAGACCATGAAATAAATATATGGTCATTATAATTATGATAATATAGGTTTCATACTTACAAATTTCCTTCCTCACACTAGACTCAGCAGAAACCAAATACTTAAGATAGAAGTAAATTACAACTAGGCAACACTTCCTATGATAGGGATAGTTAAGCTCCTTGGGCAATAGGCTACTAACAGTGGTTTTAAGATATTAGTAAGCCATTAAGTTAAAAGCAAGAAACAAACACCCTATAGGATGTCCACCAGACTATGACCAGTTCCACTACTATCTCAAATGCAATGTTAGTTGGTTGAGGGGAACAAAACCTCAAAATCATTAACAGATGATAAAGGGGAAAATACCAACGGCATTTCAGGAACATTAATATCCTGCCTCCCCTTTTCCCCAATCTCTGAACAATGGAGCAAATTTGCAATTTGAGGAAATGGTTATTTTAGGATAAATAATAATAACCAGTTCCGAGGAACTGCATTACTTCATTAACCTTATTTCAAGTTTGGATTCTTTGGACTCAAAATCAAACCAGTGAAAAAAATATTGGGTCTATGTGGCATGTACAGTAAGAAAAGATCATAACTGGTTCTTTCATTCAGTATGGGTGCTCTAGCCACTATCCTAATAGTGAAGATATGCTACTTCCTTTCCACTCTAATTCTATCAAAGGTCAAATGTAAGCAATCCATGTTCCCCTATGGAAACTTTTTGCAATCTGGTTGCTCTTTCGGCTACACTGAGGATGGAAGAAAGTGGGAACAGACAAGAGGGCTAGAAATGTAAAAAAACAAAAACCCCAGGACTGTTGCAAGCTTCACCTGACCACCCCACCACCACCACCAAGTCCCAAGTAATCCTACATTTAATAATACACTATTTTTTCCCGCAATGCACACAAAATGTTATTATTGATAAAAGAAAAGGTAGAGTACCCTTACCTGACATTGATTAGATACTGAGCCAGGCTAATGCTGGCAGCAGATCCAGTGATGGTAACCTGCCTATCAGTAGATCCTTCCACTGGGTTCGCAATTTTGATCTGCGCCCCAGACATCTGACGGATCTCATTGATTTTGGCGCCTTGACGCCCGATTATGCAGCCAATCAACTTAGGGAAGAAAAACAAGGCACACCAAGTTAGGAAGAGTTATGTGGCTAGGCCCAACCATTTCTATCCCATTCCTCCAGATTCTATAACTTGGGTCCAAGAACAAGATAACAGAAACAACTACCTGTATCCTACACTTCTCTACCCATACACTTCTGATTAAAAAGCTTTAGCTATAGAACCCATCTCTTAATTCCTACTCTATTTCTGTTTGACCACTAGAGGTCAGAACTCTGAGCTAACTGACTGCTAGGTCCAAGCATTTGTTAGTTGCTAGTCAAGCCAATTCTGATTCATGGTGACCCATGTATGTCAGAGTTGAATTGTTTCACAGGAGTTTCAAGGCTTGTGACCTTTCAGAAGCAGATAGCTAGGCCTGTCTTTGGAGTATGTGTTCAAACCATCAACCTTTTGGTTAGTCGAGTACAAGCATTTAACCAGTTGTGCCACCCATGGACTCGGTCCAACCATTAACTCATTATTTCCAGAAAACAAGACTTCTGCTCAGAGCACTAATCCCCAATGACAGAATAAAGTAGAGCCAAGATTATAACAAACCTAGTTAGATGACTAGGAATAAAGATAAAGATATCTTTGGCAAAAAGATCCTTAAACTAACTGTGCCACGATTACTACCTTCCTATACAGACAGAATTCTGGCTACTTAATTTCTACAACATCTGCCTTGTCATAAAGTAAAAAAAATAGCCCTTACTCGCGCTGTCTCGTACTGCAGACACAACACATTGAGCACTAGAAATGTGACTTGTAATAATTTAATATTCTTAATTTAAATAGACACATGCTACCATGCTGGACAATACAGGTCTAACATTCAAGAACCATTGTTCCCAAGCTTTAAGGACAGTGCTTTGATTCCACACAGAAAGGATTGTCTGGCATGAATCTTTATAAAAGGGAAATAATAAGACTTTCTATTTGAGACCAATGTTTCTTTCTGTCTCATACCTCACAGTTTTATCAACTTTCTCTACCAGCTCACACTGAGAATTCTACATATAACATGTACATATATCCAGATATAAAATGTAATTTATTATCTAAAAATTTCCTTTTTATGTCAGGCTTAAGAATTCCAGGACACTGCCAGAAAGATTTCTATTCTTTAAAGCCAATTTTCTGACTTGCACTGCATGCAACCCAGCTATACTTACATCATTTGGAATGGTGAGTTCATGAGAAGTAGTCTGAGCAGATGCATCCAAACCTGCTAAAAGACAGAAGAGAGCAAGAAAGTTCAATATACAGCATACAAAATCTCACTGATTTGCACATTAACCTAACAGAAGAAAACAAACTGGAAACCCAGCATTGGCTGTTGGGATTCATCACTAACTTGGAAGCCTCCAAGGAGGAAAGAGGGGGAAAGGGACGTAGAAATAATGCTCGAAAAGTTCTTCGTACACTCCCTCCAAGAGCTGATTTCATGCCATTTCCTGCAAAGCCCAGCCTATTGGGGTGGAGGGGTGGAAGCAAGGGGCAAGGGATTATGGTATCCTCCAAGAGAACTAATATCTAAACACCAAATCATTCTGTACTTCTACCCCTTCTCTGCCGAGAATTTCCTGCTGTTGCGTTCCAATTTTATCTCACCTGATGCTCATGAGCACCAGTGCCAGTTTCATGCCTGCTACTGGGTACCATGGACTTTTGGCACGCATGCAGAGTTGCTTTAAATATACCTGTATCAGATTCACACACCCCCCATCCCTATCCTTCTAACCTAGACTTGAAGGTCAGATAGAATTAAATGGCAGTCAGGTGAGGGAAGTTATTTCTCCAAACTTATTCCCTATCTTTTGCTCAATAATTACTTCTGGTTTTTATTTTTGTTTTCCAAAGAAAAAGAAAAAAAAAATCCTATCAGCAAACATCCATACCCATCTACAATAGATGACACCTGGACTGAACCAGGCCAGCTGGCTAACCCTCAAGCCTAGTCCTGCTTTCAGCTGTGGCTACTGGTCTAACGTTTTTAGAAGGGGGTTGGCCAGATCCATCAAGGGACCCTTGGGGGCACCAGGCCCACCCCTTTGCTCTCTCAGCTCCTCTCTGCCATGTGCATGTTGCTGATATGGTTCATGGGCAGTGAAACAAGACTCCCACCAGTTTATTAATATAACAGTAGAATACTACAGATTTTTTTTTTTTTATCATTACCCCAATAGCCTTTCACCTCTGGAGAGCTGGATTCAATGCCTGTTAAGATACAAGTGAAAATGAGTTTGGTGGTCTCATCCTAACCCTATCGGACAAGTTATTCCTTATACAGAAAAAATAAATAAATAAAATAAAACCCAAAAACAAAAAACAAAACAAAACAAACAAACCAACAAACAAACCGAAAAAAAAAAAAAAAAAAAAAACCACTACACAATTTGGTACAAATGGATTGTCTCTACCCAGGTCTGTGAATAGCTGGTGGAGAGAAATGGGATGCCAATCAGATCCAGGGGGCAGCAGTCAGGATGGTTAGAAGAAATACCAGCCTACCCTTTGCCTGACAAGCATCCCCAGACCTCACCCCCAAACCTTCCAGGGCCTTTTTAATTTCTGTTTAGAGTAACTCACCCCAAATGAAAACAGTTAACAAACACATTACCTCCTTGGGTTTAGCCATAGTAGACAGGCAAGTTTAAACCAGCAGGATGCTGGATAATGAAGTTTGTTTTAAAGAGATGTCAAGCTGAGACCTTGGGGCTGGCCTCTGTCTTGCACTACACCTTACAGAAATAAACACTGAGGTATCCATACCACTGAATCCGGTGTTGCCATGCGTCATAGGAAAATGAGACTGTTGCATTGCCAATTGGTGCAGCTTGGTCAACTGCAAGGAGGAAACAGAAGAGGTGGGCATTAGGAGAGTTAACAGAGCTAGGGCTCAAGCATTCAAATTTGAAAAAGCTCTTGATCCCCAAAGTTGACTCTACTACTCAAACTACAATGGAGGGTAGGAATGGGGCTTAAATCACAGTCCTGAGGATGGGCAGAATATGAAGGATAAGGGTTAAAAATAGAAAGTGTGTCAGTACAAAAGAATAAATGCATTTTGGGTGTGTGAAAAGAAAAGCAGCAGCACCCGCCCAACAACCATCCCCTTGTGGGCTACTTAATGAAGGTGTTTGCAGCCATTGCAACAGTTGCCCCAGGGACAAGCACAGACAGGCTAGGTAAACAAACTGTGCAGTGGTGCTAGGGAAAACACACCATGCAGGGTTCCATCAGTATTGGGATAAGGGAAGGAGATGAGGGGTCAGGGAGACTGCAAGGAGGAGAGAGATTAAGAAACCAAACTAGGCTTAACAACCAATCCCCCAACCACTACTGAATTTCTGTTTTTCTTCCTTTACATAAACTGCCCTGTCATAAAACAATCCCTTTTCAGGTCTTATTCCTTGTCCAGGGGCCTACCACTAACCAAAAGCCAAACTCAACTTCCCAAGTCAGCACTTGAAAGGATTAGTAAAGATAAAATGCAGAAAAATGCCCTTCAAGTCTGAGTATCAGCATGTGTAAGTTTTATGAGTTTTCAGTGGCCAAGGAAGATTTTGAGTTGAATTCCCAAACACTCAACTTCCTATCCCTCACTGTGTCTATAAGCCCCTTCCCACTCCTCCAAACGCTTTTTAAATTATCACCTCAAAATGAAGAAAACCCAAGGGCAACCCAACCTCCCACTGCCCCCATGGAAAGGAGAACTCCATGCAGGGAAGCACAATCCACTGTCAATTTAAACTGTGCCAAGAGAATAAATGACAGTATACCAGAGAACAATTCACTTTGAACAGAGTGATCTAGCACATGGAGGGAAGGAGAAGCTAATAATCTGCTCTGTTATAAATTTATAGGAATTAAAATGCCAAAAAACAAACAAGGTGCTACTATGCCCTGATTAAAGTTTTATTATTTAAGGGCTGAAAATATGGGGTTCACCTTGTGAGTACAACATAACATTGCAAATATTAGAACCCAACTCGCTTCTGGCTACTTGGGAGAAAACAATGAGACAATTTTAGATGGGAGAGGGAGCTTTTTGAAACAAGAAGTGAAAACAAAACTTACATCTGGCTGTGGAATGGCATACTGTCCTTGAATGGTATAGGCCTACAAAAGGAGGAAAACAGTTCCTATTAAAAAACCAATCACGGACAGCCACCCAGTGGGGGAAAAAGACAGATTTCAACTAGCCAGGAAGCCAGAGTTGAACTAGAGAATAGGGAGGCCAGGGATTGAGGCAGCAGACAGTACCTCACAAATACAATCAGACCCAAGTTGGCCGCTTTTGAACACTAAGATGACTACTTCAGGTAGCCTATCAAAGGAGCAAAGTTCTCTACAATCAATGGCAAAATACATACACGTATGTATGTGTGTTTCTTAATGAAAATGTAGGACTAAGCAATTTCTCAGCTGCCCAAGCCCTTTTCTTCTCTCTGCATACAAGTTAGCCTAGGAGGAAAGTGGTCTCTTCCTTCACCACCCCAATCCTTTTGCCAACTGTGATAATGTGAATGATTTGTACCTGCAAAACCTACATGGCATGTTTTGAAATACTTCCCTTTCCCTATCTTATTTTTCTATACATTTACCTAAAGAACTTAAGTGCACTGGAAGCTAGCCGGACACCTCACACTAGGGAGCTGACCAAAGGAACACAAAAATTCCTGTGCTCCAATTCCTGCCTTCTCCCACATTCCCTCCATAAAAGGCACTTGCAGCTCCCACTATGCCCTCCTCCCCCACACCATAACCTCCCAAAATGGGAGCTGGGTCTTCAGGGCAATGGGGTGGGGGCCAAGGAGGAAAGGAAAATAGGAAGGGAAGGAAGGAGTGGCTGTGTAGGATGTGAAACTTATCACATCACAGTGGCCAGAACCCCAAAAGTGCACCCAAGTGGGGAGGGAGGAAGGTGAAAATGGGGTGGAAGGAGTGGGAAAAGGGGAAAAGGGATTGAACCAAAAAAATAAAAACCAAAAAAGAAAAAGGGAAAAAAAAAAAAAAAAGAGTTGGTGTTACCATCTGGTGGGCTACGCGGCCTGTGTGAAATGAGGTGGGGGGGGTCAGTCCAGGTCCCAGTGGACAGGTGGTGTCCACAGCACAAAAATCACCAGCGCCACTGGCCCCCCGCGTGTTGGCAGTCTCGGCTGAGGCGGAAGGATTGAGTGAGCCTTGGAGACTGAACATCCCCTCTCACCTCTAGAGGTGGTCCCTCCAGGTCAGGGTTGAGGCACATGGACGGGGTGGTGTGGGGAAAGCTCGCACTGT
The DNA here is from genome assembly GCF_000298275.1 of Orycteropus afer afer. NCBI lineage: Eukaryota > Metazoa > Chordata > Mammalia > Tubulidentata > Orycteropodidae > Orycteropus > Orycteropus afer. The sequence continues at coordinate 3,083,847 of NW_006921834.1, forward strand.
CGCTGCCTGTGCTGTACCTGTCCTGTGGATAAATAGAGGATTTCAGTCTCCAGGGCTGTCAATCCGGCACCTTGTCACCAGCATGAAATTCACACAAAAAAAAGTTGTTTATTTTTTTCCTTTTTCCTTTAAAAAGGAGCTCACAACACAATTTGAAACGAGCTGCAATCAGTGAATTTTAAAAAAAAGAAAAAAAAAAAAAAGAAAAAAAAGTTACCTAGTGGCAGCTTTCACTGCACATTTGGGCTATTTTCAGTAAGAATGAAGGGGTGGGGCAACACAGCTGATGCCAGCTCCTCGTCAGTGTGGGATTAAGCTGAACCCCTAGCGAGCCCACTTTGCCACTAAGGAACAAAAGACACAGGTCCATCTGTGGACACTGCATGAACTGGTCCATTTAAAAAGGCCCATGGGAAGATCATGACAGGGCCACACATGGAAGAAGCTGCAAGCTTTTAGAGGGTGGTCAAATGAATAAAGGGGAGGGTGATAAGGGAAGTAAAGAGGTATGAAGGGAAAAGAGGGAAGGGAAAAGAGAAAAAGGGAAGGGAATTGAAGCCAGAACTGTAAACAGAGAACTGCTGCCACACAGTATGTAACTCTTTATAATCCCAAATAGGAGTGGAAGAATCCAGAAGAGCAGGAATCTGGAGTTCCTAGGGAAAAGGGAAAATTCCTAAGGCTAACCCTCCTTGCTAAACTGAGTTTTAACCTTTGGTTATACTACCAAACTGACTGAGAATTCGTATTTTGACCAAACCAGTATGCATATGTTTAGTGCTAAAAGCTAAGTACTAAATTTGTTGACTCAGTCCAACACTGTGACTTGGTTAACTTCCAGTGAAAACTCCCACAACTACATGAAAACTAAATTCTCAAAACTTTTTTCCATTTTATGGTAACTCAAAAGAACGTGAATGAGACAGACCTAACTTTATACTTTCCCTATGAATGGCTCCCAAGTCAAATGCAAGTAAGATCGAACTATTTGACTAAATGTGCTTGCAACAGGCAAACCCCAAATGGGTATAAAGGCACTTTGAGCAATGCACTTGTGCCTAGGAAGCTACCAAAATGAGGATCAGGATATTTTAAAACTGACCTACCTCAAATACTAACCAACAAAGCACAAAACTACACTGGTGCTAATCAAGTGCTTTTATCACAACCACCTAACTTTAAATAAACCACGTGCCAAGAATCAAGAGTTTAGGTGGGTGAGGAAGGAGTAAAGGCCAAGGGAGTGCTTTGGTACTCTCACTGTAGCACCAAAGGTCATAGCCCCACAGCCCCACATGCTTTACCCCTTCTATTCTTACACACCCCAGCTGATTTCAGTTATGCCATGTGGGTTCAAACCAGTGTTTATGAAGTTAAGAGCCTGGGGAATACCACAATGGAGTTTGGGAGTGAAGGGGTAGGAATAGGGGAGGTGAGGTGGGGGGAAGGGGAAGTTTGTAGGACACTCAAGTTCAGGACCCCTAATTTTGAGAGACCACCATCCAGAATGTTCTTCAGAGGTCCAACTCTTTGTTACTTTTATTCAGACCTCTAAAGATCACTCCACACAAATAAAAGCATGGATGGGGTGGGGGTAGGGACAGAAGTAGTGACACCAAGATAATTTAATAACCTTCTTCTAACCCACCACACACTGCCATCTATTGCCATTGAGTTGATTCTAACTCACAGCAACCCTACAGGACAAAGTAGACCTGTCCCATAGAGTTTTCCAGGCTTTAAATCTTTACAGAAGACTGCCACATCTTTCTCCCATGGAAGGGCTGGTGGATTTGAACCATCAACCTTCCAGTTAGCAGATGAACCAACCCACCATAAATTATCAAATATAAATTACCTCCTCTGAGTGCCTACAAAACTTCCATTGCCTGCTAGAAATTAAATAAGGGCTTGGCATTCATAGCTTTCTCTGGTACAAAAAGCAGGTCAAACTATGGCCAGAGCACAGGTTTCAGCAAGCATGCAGAGTGGTCTGGTGTGCTGCTGACAAAGTTGACATTTCAAGTGTAATCCTTGATCATTCTAGCCCACCAATAAGAATCTTCTTACCTGACCACCTGCAAAGATGACCGGAGAGCTGGACGGCTTGGGCCGGTACGGGATGGTCACGCCCTTCGGGGGGGACTGGGAGAGAGTCAGAGGGGAAAAAAACAAAAAGAGATAAGGTTTCAAAGCTGCTTCAGCTGTGTGGCTTAAGCTCACACAGGTCAGTTAAACAAAAAACTGTTTTAGTTCCATCCCCTCTAGAGCTAATCTTAAATATTCTTCTTATTCACGTTTAAGGCAGTAAGATAGTTTGTGGACTACACAGCTCACACAAAATCTCATTAAGGCAGATGCCCTTATAATAACTTTAGGCATTATCTGTTTTAAAGTAAATCCAATGAACATAAAAACTTCTACATGTACCTATTTACATTTTAGTAATTTTCACACTCATAAAAGACCCACAGGCTTGCCTGGGATGTTAAAGAAACTGTACCTAAATAGGTTCAAATCACTCCAGATTTTTCTGACCTTTACTTGAAATTTATTTTCTTTCTCACCAATGTAAGACCAACTCTGCAAACATTTCCCTTAATTTTGCTATTTTCAAGAAATAGCATTATGAGCACATTTCTCCAGTATATATAACTACCATTTTTAAACTCCTGCTTTGTGTGTGAGGGTGTGTAGTCAAACATTCTCTGCAACCAACAGGTTATAATCCTAGGGGCAAGTTAATTTTAGTCTTAGGAACCCAGATACACCTTTGGTCCGTTTGGGTCAACAAGTGAATCTTACCCTACCAACCTTCAAAGAATTGCTGTGAATTAAAAGATCACTGCTGCTTAGCAGTTTCTATTTTTGATCACAGACACATAAAAAGTCAAAGAGGGGGGAGGAAAATATGAACTCAGAGAACCTTTTCCCCACCACTACTGGAGGTGTCTAACAGCTTCACCTAATTCTAGCCTAACTAAATATAGATTAGTCCCTTTCCCCAGAATTAGCCTCCCCCCATTCTCAGCATGAGCCTGAGGGCTTACCTCCAACATGACCACGCAGATCTGTTTGACACACTCAATGATGGATTGCGGAATGCCAGCAATAGTGATGGCCCGCTCAGTTGAGTTGGGGAGCATATCCCCTGCCACCTGGACTTGAGCCCCTGTACTCTTTGGGGTAAAAAGAAATTAAAAATCAGACAAAAACGGCTCATGCTCTTCCCAATCTTTCCCAGCAGCAATTAAAGCTCTGTAGATACTTATCCCAACCCTATCTCCCCCTTTGATCCTTCCTTTTCATTATTCTCTGTTCCATACAAAACTATTTAATCAATTAAAAATAAGTTAGCCTCTGAGAGCCAAGAATAAGCCTAATTTTAACCTGATCTCAAGAAAAAGATCCTTCTGGACAATTTCCTGAGCTAATAAGAGTTCAGGGGTCTAACAACACCCCTATGTGTATCCTCAACCTTTTTTTCTCTGAATAAATTCTTCATAAAAGCTGTTCTATGTGCCAAGCTCAGAATATATCAACAGACAAAACTAAGATCCTTGCTCTCATGGCATATATAATAGGCTCCCAAAATACAAACTAGTTTCCCTTCAGGAGCTGTTCAAGCTTCATACCAACACCCAATCCAATAACCTCCACATACAACAAAAGCTCCCGTAATTCAACTTAACTTCAACAACCTCCAAGAGAGTCGGAATATCACTATACTCAAGTACGTCTCCCCAATTTCCTCGTGTGATTTTAGAAATCTGACCAATAAAAGTATTACGATTATCATATATTAAACTGTACTCTCTTTACATGTGAAAAATTACGCAGCCCATGTTGCCAAAGAATTATTAAAAAATTATTCTCAGTATGATCAAAGTCTATTCCTCTAGAATTTTTATTTTACTAAAAATCTTAATCTCATCAAATGTAAACTTAATCTAGCCATACTAAGAGGTAACAGAGGAAGCAACATTTAAAACAAAGAAAACCTGATGTTTCTAAAAGGAACAGAAAAGTTACCAACCTCTCTTATTTCCTTGATCTTGCAACCACCTTTCCCAATGAGAGAGCCACACTGACTAGCAGGGACCACCAGCCTCAGGGTGACTGGGGGTCTACTGGCCGCTGTACTATTGGTCATAGAGCTGCTGATATCCTATACAAGAAAGAAAATTAGACCAGAAGGATTTATGTTTAAGCAGATCCCTAGCAGCCCATACTGCCATGAAAGAACCACTGACTTGAGCTTAGAAGGGATATGTCATGATCCATCACTGTAATGTTCAAATACAGCCCCCTAAGCTATTTCTGATGATAAAAATTCTTCAAAATTATCATTTTCCTTCACCTTGAGGGAAGTTTTGTGTGTCTTGGTAGGAAGAAAAATTATTGTTTTGAAACTTACAGTTAACTGGGCAGAGGAAGACAATATTGAAATCAAAATTAAATACTAAGAGAAAGATGAAACAATGCAATACCAGAGTCAAGCCACCAGGTCTGTCCTCTGCTCTACACGTTAGAAGCTAGAAAGATTAAGTACTCTATCACTGCTTCGGTTTTTCGGTATTATTACCACTGAACAAGTACGAAATTAAGTTTTAGAGTACCTGCCCCAAATACATCTAACAAGTGATATATATGAAATTAGAAGACTGAACTGGCTCTAAATCCAGTCTTTGCCATTACAATACAATGCATCCAAAAAGCAGTTCATTTTACCTGTCTGAATATTAAGTTGTTTAAATACCACTCACTTCTCAGCCTAAATTCAAGAACAGGTTTCTTATTTGGTTAGAGAACAGATTTTTATAAATGAATTTTCAAGACCCAGCTCAGGACTAGCAGGGTCCTGCCAATCACAAGGAAACATTTCAGATCTTGGAAAAGATAAGATTTCTGCACCATTAAGTATCCAACCACCAACCAAGCAGCAGCCAGAAGCAGCTCTCATCAGTGTTCTATGTCAACTGCACAATTAGCTGCATTATTTCAGGAGGGGGAGGAGGCTGAGGACAAACCCCAGGATAATAGCTGTTTAGTCTCTAATGGTTGTTCAGTCTCTAAAGGTTGTTGGTGGGGAAAACTTTCTTCCGCTAAAAAACCATCCGATATGAACATTTTGGTTCTGTTAACCCAGAAAAAAATGAACCCTTCCTCCAAATATTGCTTGATTTTTAAAAGTAACTATAACAACAACAACAACAACAACATACCCAGGATTGGAAGATATCTGCATTTAGAATATATTAGTGTTCATTAGGGCCCCTAGAAAAATCACTCAACTGTGATTGTGATTTAGAGGGTAATAAAGTTGACCAAAGTAAGAAAGAATAACATACCTTAAAAATCATTGCTCAAGCATAAAAATATGCTTGCTTATGACTCAAATATTTTACCTTGAGTCTTTGGAAACAGTCAAGCAATCTGTTTTAATGATTCAAGTGACTTATTTTTAAACTACAAATGGGCAAATGTAAAGAGATGCTGAGGGGGAGTACCCCCCCCAAAAAAATAAACTCCAAACTCACTCCTGTCGAGTTGACTGAGTAGAGGACCCATTTATAGATTTTTATGATCCAGTCCATCCCTGAGTTTTCAAAGCCCTTGGAAAATGCAAAGTTAGAAGCACTTTAAAATGAAGAATGGGAGGAGGGGAAGAAATAACAAACCTCTTCCAGTTTGTCAATGATCATAGCAAAGGCTTTAAAGATGGCATTAGTGGGTCCAGCCAAAGTGATAATTCTCTCAGGACAATTCCCTTCTGAGATGTTGATACGTGCACCACTCTAGGTAAGACACAAAACCGAAAGAATGTAAATAGACAAAAGAATCTATGCAAATGTTAGATATGTATCTACACCAACCCCTGCCATCAAATTGAGTTGACTCAGATTCATAGTAGACTCTATAGGACAGAGTAGAACTATCCCAAAGGGTTTCCCAAGCATCTTTATGCAAGCAAACTGCCACATCTTTCTCTTGTGGAGCAGTTGGTGAATTAGAACTACTGATTTTTCAGTTAGCAGCCAAGTGCTTTAACCATTGTGCCACTAGAGCTCCTATAAGCAAATATAAACCAAACCTACAGCCAGTGAGGCATACTGACCCTTTAGGGAAGAGAATTACCGTATAGGGTTGCTAAGGTAGTATAGTGCCTAAGGCACTTGACTGCTAACCAGAAGGCTGGTGGTTCAAACCCACCAGCCACTCCTCGGAAGGAAGGTTGGGCAATCCCACTTCCATAGTGATACTGCCTCGGAAACCCAAGGAGGGGTCGCTATGAGTCGGGGCCGACTTGACGGCAAATAACAACAACAACAAGGCTGTAAATGTTTAAGGAAGCAGACTGCCTCCATTCTCCTATGGAGTGACTGGTGGGTTCAAACCACCAGTTTTGGTTAGCAGGTGAATGCTTTAACCATTATGCCCCAGAGTTCCCTTTAAGCTATATAGCCCCTCCTAAATAAAATGGGCAAAGAGCTGATTATATACATAATCCTGATACAAGGCCAAGTCACCATCACTTCTGCACCACCTATGTCTTCAAACATAGTCTATACCAGCTACCTTGTCCTAAGTCCTGAACAAACTGACACTGGCCAGAACCACATTTGACAGCATACTGTTTGTCATAACAATTAATTAAGCTGGAAAAATACCTGCATCTTCTACTGAGATTTTCCCTCTTCTAATTTGTCATTAACAGAATCATTCTTTTCTGAAGGTTTTTACTTCCCAAGGTAACAATTCCAAAACCCCCCAAAACTCACCTCTTCACGCATCTTCTTAACTGATTCTCCTTTCTGTAAGAGAAAAAGTAAAGTATGAACTTCAACAGCTATTTCAACCCAGATTGATTAAATAGTAATTAGAGATTAAGTGAAATTGTCTTACCTTTCCAATGATACTGCCAACTTCCTGCAATGGAGAAAACTAGTGTCAATACTGTTAATAAGAAGAAACTCAAGAGAACAGTTTGTTACCACGAAAAGGTAATCTTAACTGTCCAGCTAACCAACTGCTGTCTATGCATAATAAAAAGATTTTAAGATTTAGGAAAGGACTTATTCTTTGTTCAGAACTTAACAGTGAAGCTATCAAAAAATTCTAATGAATAATGATGTGAGTGATTAAATCCTATTAATGTATTTTTACAATACTAAATAATTCTGCCTCTCAAAGTACCCTAAATTGTTTGGGTAGGGGAAATCTTATAATTACAAATATAACAATCTCCAAAATACTCTTACCATCTAAATAAGAGATTACATCTTTGGCTCTAGCCTTTAGTTAAGCTATGTCTGCTCAGTGGAGCTTCCTAGTAAAGTCTGTCTGTTTTCCCATTACACTCTCATCTACTCATCTAGAGAAGAGTGCTCAAGCCAGACACCCCACAGTGCTAATCTGATGAGCTCCAAGATGCATGCCGTCTCTTCCTGGCCCCTCTCCTGGCAGTTACTATGACCCAATTTCCCAAGCAGCTGGTACATACCTTTCCATGCATAAGTAGCCGGATGGTGAGAGTGACATTTAATCCACCTTCAATCACACCGGTGTCCATGACGAGCAGTGTTCTGGGAAGATGGACTTTAGAGTGGTCAAGTCTTTGGTCACTGGTAGGGGGTGAAAGCCAAACACTGAAATGCAAATATGACCAAAATTAGAAAAAGAATCAAAAAATATTTCCCAAAGTCACCATTATTAATGTTTTCTAATCGATTCTTAACACCCCATCAAGACAGCATATTTGCATACATCTAGCACAACTGCATAATGACGTACAACAATTACAGCTCAGGTTCTGTTACTGAGCAAGGAAGGCTCCTTTCCAGCCTGCTTTCATTAGGTAGGGTTTCGCTGACTCTTAGGATGAGGAAGGTTCCTTCAATTGGCAACTGTTCTAAGGAACTGCTGAACGTGCACCAACTGTCCTTCAGCAGAAAAAGCCTCAATAGGATACAGAAACACCTGGAAATCATGAAGACAATCCTCAAACTAATCAACTACATACAGTGAGGGCAAATGACCTTTTGCTTCCCTGTTCTTAGTGGCAGCAATTTCTAGGTAAAGAAACTGAGATGTGTATCACAGATTTCAAAATGATGATAGATGGCATTAAATGATACACAAAGATTTTTAAGTCAACAATCCCACTGAAAAAGGTTACTACTTGAAATGCCTTCCATGCAGGTTGGGGTTCCACATTCCTTTCTGGGAAATTATTCAAACAATTCAAATTATTAACAACAGCCTGAATTCTTTATATTCCTGCTCCTATCCCACCTTGATATTTTCTCAGATTTGAGAAAACTGCCTTCCTTCTATGTTATTAACTTACTCAAGTGGGACTATTAAATCTTAAATCTTCTCCTAAAGAAACCTATTGCTAAAATTATTTTTGTTTTAAACAATAGCAATGACGTGCCTCATGCCTTCTCCACTATCTTCTACAACGTTCCTAACATTTTGGCATTGAGTATATGTTAAAAATAGATTCAGATTGTGGATACACATTTATCTTCAACACCTCCTCACGATCTAAAGGATGTCTACTAAATTCTGTCAAATTTCTCCACTGCCAGTTCCAGTATCCATCCTTTCAAAACTCAACGTCAATCATCTCTTATGCATGCTAGTTTGCCCCCCCACAAAACTAACCCCAATGCTGTCAAGTCAATTTCGATTTACAGCGACCCTACAGGACAGAGTGTAACTGCTCCATGGGGTTGCCAAGGCTGTAAATCTTTTAGGGAAGCAGACTGCCACATCTTTGCCCTATGGAGGGGCTGGTGGGTTCCAAAGGCGAACATCAACCTTTTAGTCCCCAGCCAAGTGCTTTAACCACTGTGCCACCAGGGCTCCTTTCACAAAACCATATACCTTTTAAACGCAGACGTTATACAAAGCTCATTCTCTGTAAGTATTTAAAAAATGTATGATAAAATTAAAAAGTGATTATGGCAAACTGCCCCCTGGCTACCTCAAAAATAATTATATAAAAGAAAGGCCTTGCATATCCAAAGCACTTCATTTCCCCATTTTCTGAATATGATTAATTGCTAATAAAATCCCAGAATTCAATACTTTCCTCTCAAAGAAAAATAAATAGTGCTTGGTGAGGGTGTTACGTCTATAAGAAAATTCTTTTTTAAAGGATATACTAAAAATCAGTTTAATTCCTTATCCCCACTCAAACGTAATTGGAAGCACTTTCCAAATACCACACAAATCCAAGTACGAAAGGGAAAGAAAGTGAAAACCTATTTGAGCCTGTTTCTTGAGGTAAGGTGCAAAGGTGCAATTCTAACTCCAAACCATCCAAGAAATCCCTGTCATATTTTTCTCCTGACTAGGTCAACATAAATGAACCCAATCCCAGCAATCCAGCTGTTAATCCTGCAGTCCATTACCCCTTCTATAAATAACTCGGTCTTGGTCTCTATAGGCAGGCATTTTGTAATTTCAAAATTCGTTACCCCGAGACAACGTCCTGAGTAATTCGATTACTGGGAGCCAGTCTACCCTTCCTTTAACTCGGCAGCCCCTTCCCCTCGGTCATTTAAGCATTTTCCACTCGGAAAAAAAAAAAAAGTGCCCCCCTCCCCCGGCTAGAAAAGAGGGGGAAAAAAATAAACGGTTCGGTCGTGGGGGGGCGCTGCGATTCAGGGGGAGGGGCCGGACTAGTTGCGCCTCCTCGTGTGGCTGCGCCAGCGCCTGACCCCCGCGGGGAGCCGCGCTCACCCGCCCGGACAGCAAGACGGGCATCGCCTCCCCCCACCCCCCTCAACCAACAAATCCACCGCCACCCCCCCTTCCGCGCGCGCGCCCTCCTCGACTCCTGCGCAGCCGCCACCGGGAGAAGGCGGGGGGAGGGGGGATTAGGCCTTGCGCGAGGCCTACTAGGCCGCGCTGAAGCCAGGGCCTTGAGTGAATGGCTGGCCAGGCAGAGTGAGGCAGTAGGCGCTAACGCGGGGCTACGCGAGGCCGGGGATCGTGACGAAGACTGGAGCCCACTGAGAAAGATAACAAGAGGCAAAAGAAGAGTTATACCCGGGGGAGGAGGGGTAATTTTTAAGCTTACCTGCAGGCGCGAGGCGACTGAGGGGGAAAAGGGGAGCGGGCGGGAAGGGGAAGGGCGGGAGG
>NW_006921834.1:3094165-3121166 GCF_000298275.1 Orycteropus afer afer
CGGCTGCTTCGGCTGCTGCCTCTGCTGGTCTGGGAGGGGGACGGGGCGGAGCGGCCCGCTTTCAACCCCGCTCACCCTCCGACCCCGGAAGCGCTAACCGCCCGGGGGCCGGCGAGGCGACAGTGTCTTCCAAACCTTCCCCACACAATGCACACGGCCTCCCAACAGCCTAGAGCGCCTCCGTGGTCAACATCGACACTAGCAAGATGACTGGTAACAGATAGCGAGGGGTATGATAGAGCGACGGGGTAGGAGCTGGGAGGAAACTACTGGCCCCTAGCGGACTGGTTGGAAAGCTCAGGTGCAAGTGCGGAGAGAGGCTGCAACCGCTGCGATCAAGAAGGGGAGAAGAAAAAGGTATGGGTGGGGAAAGGAGACAGGAAAACCCAGTAGTCCATAGTAATACTAAAAAATAAAATAAATAGGTTTTGCGACATTGGAGGTGACTATTACACCAGCTCCTTATTGGTGTAAATCGCTAAATAAAAGGATAAGCGTTTACTCTCCCTTTTTAAGAACTGTAGTTCATCCACAATTGCTAAGAGAAGGCTTCTTTTTAAGGAGTATTTGACTGCTAACCAGAAGCCTGGCGGTTCAAACCCACCAGCCACCCCTGGGAAGGAAGGTTGGGCAGTCTACTTCCGTAGTGATACTCTTTCAGAAACCCAAGGAGGGGTCGCTATGAGCCTGATCCGACTGGCCGGCAGTGAATTTCGTTTTTTTTGAGCTACTTTAGGAGGAATGAAAGAGGTAGAAAATCACCATTCTGCAACCCAGAATGAAATGATTCAGACAAGGATCATGGATCATCAAAACTTTCAGTGAAAGCTTGTTAGAGAAAAAGATGTTAACATGCTGCCACATACCACCCAAAAGAGAATTTGCAAGTCACAGTGGAAAAAAACATAACTTTCCAACGGAGTCACAACGTTACCAAGTGATCGAATTTTGCATCACCAATAAATAGTAGGGCAAAAGGAGCTCTGGTGGCATAGTGCCTAAGGCTTTTGACTGCAAACGCCGCTAGCCACTCGAGGAAGGAAGACTGGGCAATCTACTTACCTAAAGATTTACTGCCTCGGAAACCCAAAAGGGGGTCGCTATGAGTCAGAATCAACTCGATGGCAGTAAGTTTGGTTTTTTGAATAGTAGGGCAACCTTGAAATTGTGTGGTCTTGAGATGCAGTAAGTAAACAGCTTTATCTATTAAGTAATCTTGCTAAAATAATCTAATCAATCATTTACACCTAATTTCCAATGTACAGGAAATATAGATGATCCACCAGCCACTCCTCAGAAGGAAGGTTGGGTAATCTACTTCCTCGGCAACCCAAGGAGGGGTCGCTATGAGTCGGGTCCGACTCGAGGGCACATAACAACAACAACATAGATGATAAAGGAACAAATTAAACACCACCACACCACAAAAAATGATTAGCAAATCAAGAATTTGGAATGTTCTACAAGACAGCTAGCCTGATTTCTCAAAGATATCAGATAGGAGAAATTTAAAAAACATACCAACAAAATATAATATTGTAATGTGTGGATTTTGTTTGGATCCTGGTTTAAAAAAAAAATAGCTATGAAAGACATTTTTGGGAGAACAGAGGAGATTCAAACATTAACTGAATATTATATTAGGATCCACTTCTAATTTTCTTAACTTTGATAATGAAACTGTGGTTATATAGGAGAAATACTTCTCAGAAGATGCTTGATGAAATATTTAAGAGTGAAGACTCAGGTATATAACATTTTCAAATGGTTTATGCAGGTATATGGATATAACAGATATGGCAAAATGTTAACAGTTGTTAAATCTATGTGGTTGGTATATGAGTAATCATCATTCTATAGTTCTTTAAACTTTTGTTTCACAATTTTCATAATAAAAATTGGGAACAATATGATGTGGAATGAAACAAGATCAGCAAAATATTGATGATAACTGCAGCAAGGCGATGGGAAGATAAGAGTTTTTAATGCTTTCTCTACCCTTTGGAAGGGCAATCTACTTCTGTAGTGATATTGCCTTGGAAATCCAAGGATGGGTTGCTATGAGTCGGGTCTGACTCAACGGCACATAACAAAAACAACCCTTATTATATCTGCAAATTTCCACATTAAAAAGCGTTAAAAACTAGAGAGAAGCTGCGGCAGAGAGTAAAGCAAAATAAGGAAAAGGAAATTCAAAGAGAGAGCAAATACAGGGTTATTGTTGAAATTTGTTCAAGTCCTTTGGGCATCTGTTCTGGCCTAAATATCAGTCAAGTTTTATCGGGCAACTTCCAATTCAGTGGAGTCACCTGAAGGGGAATAGCTTCCTGAAGTGGCAAATAAGGCTTGAGGCTCCAGGGCCTTTCTGTCCACCCCAAATGACGGGGTGGGCATTAGGAACAATGTAAGATAGAAATAAAAAGAATCTGTCATTTGATAAGGTCAAGGGCAGACCAAATATTGAGAAGAAACGAAGTAGGAAAACGTTAGGACACTCAGAAAAAGGAAGACTAGGGAACAACCTTACTATGAGGCCTGGGCTAAAGGTCAGTTTCCTGATTTTATAGTCATTTTATATCCCATTAGCTCTGAGAGCTGGGGTGAAGGTGAGTGGATATCCATGAAGTCAGTTCTAATATGAGGGGCAGAACAAAGTTTATATTAAAATTTAATAAAATGTAAGGTCCCAGGAGCTCTGGTGGCATAGGGCCTAACTGCTAACCAGAAGGCAGGCGGTTCAAACCCACCAGCCACTCCTTGAAAGGAAGATCGGGCACTCTACTTCCATAGTGATATTGCCTCAGAAACCCAAGGAGGGGTTGCTATGAGTCGAATCCAACTCTACGGCAGTGAATTTGGTTTGGGTTTTTGAGACATCAAAGAAATCCAATGTGGGAACATCCACGTATCTCCAATCCATGGTTAAAAGTAGTGCTATGAATGAGTTCTAAGTAAAGCACCATGGAAGGGCAAAGCAAGGAGTCATGTGGAAGAGGAAAGGAAAGGAGGATATGGATTCAACAATCAGAATGTGCCTTTGGAGTTAGGAAGTGTGTTAGACTGGGTTTTCTAGAGAAACAAAACCAATAAAGCTTATATATAGAGAGAAAGAAAAATTTATCTTAGAAAATGGCTCACACACTTAAAGAAAGTGGCAAGTCCCAAGTTCTTGGATCAAACGTCAAGCTGGAGGCTTTTCCCAACTTACGCAGCTGTAGCAGTTGAGAAGCTCAAGGTTGGCAGGCAGTAAACTGGCTGTTGACTTCAACGGATGATGAGTCCAAGATCTTCAGTCCAAATGGTGGATTGTTCACTCACGGACAGTTGTAGGCAGAATCCTGATCCACATAAGAGTGTCTCTTTTCCCAGGATATCCATAAACACACTGGAAGTAGGTAACGCCCTGGGAAACTCCCTTTCAACAGACTGGCTGCTCAAAACATACATCTGATCCCATCATTGGAACAACCCACATCACAATTGATTAAACCACACAGAACTGTGGTCCAGCCAAGTTGACACACAGCTCCAACTATCACAGTCTACCCCTTGTCAACTTGGCAGTTGTACAAATCTTCCTAACCATATATAATCTCTAAATAAAGACAATTATAAAGTCATATTTGCGCCAAACATGATACGCTAACACGCATACAACTGAAATACATTAACTTTATGTACATTTTACAGTTCATAACAGAAAGAAACAAAAATATTTAATGCACATATACAATGAAGAAATATAACAATCACAGTCCTCATTTCTGCAACTGGTCATGTGGTTGTAGCTGATAATGAGAACTACCTTCTTGTACCACCCATTCTGTATTTCCCTTGCCCTCAGCAAGCACCTCAGCTAGTCATGGTTCTTTGCCTGGTGGGGTGACCCAAACCTTCATTCCTGAAGGGTCTGGGCCATCAGCACTCATATCAGGATTGGGTTGCCGTAATTTTCCATTGACTTTAATCACAGGGCATGGTAGTACTAAGAGACGTCCTAAAGAATCTCCTGTATTCCAGACATATTCTTCTTTACCTCCATTATGTAATGTCAATTCAATTCCCCCTTGGTAATCAGGATATATCACAGCAGATGGTACAGTAATGCCCTTCTTTGTCTTTTGATCAAGAGGCTTAAGGAAGCCAAAATAGCTGGGTGGCATTCTTAATTTCCAGTTCAATGCAATCAGTATAGTGTCTCCAGATGGGAATGTTCCTCCCTTTGGGACTAAGATCTCCAGACCCACAGAGAATAGGGTAGCAGGGACAGGAAGCAAAAGTTTTTTTAGTGGGTCATAGGAGTAATAGTGGTACCACTTGTTTCCACCCCTTGGTTCCTGGACCCATGAATCCTGGCTGTTGGAGGAACAGAACCATATACTGGGTGCTGGTTTAGAGCACATACAGCCTCCTAGAGAACATTGCCCCAACCCTTCAAGGTACTGCCACCTAGCTAATGCCATAATTGTGTTTTCAGTAGGCTATTCCATCATTCTATCAAGCCAGCTGCTTCAGGATGATAGGGAACATGGTAAGACCAGTGAATTCCATGAACATAGGCCCATTGCTGCACTTCATTTGCTGTGAAGTGAGTCCCTTGATCTGAAGCAATGCTGTGTAGGATACCATGATGGTGGATAAGGCATTCTGTAAGTCCACGGATGGTAGTTTTGGCAGAAGCATTGCATGCAGGGAAGGCAAATCCATATACAGAATAAGTATCTATTCCAGTAAAAATAAAACACTGTCCGTTCCATGATGAAAGTGGTCCAATGTAATCAACCTGCTACCAGGTTGCTGGCTGATCACCCTGAGGAATGATTCCATATCACGGACTCAGTGTTGGTCTCTGCCACTGGCAGACTGGGCACTCAGCAGTGGCGGTAGCCAGATCAATCCATGTTGCTGAGCCCATGCATAACCTCCATCCCTGCCACCACGGCCACTTTGTTCATGAAACCATTGAGCAATGACAGGAGTAGCTGGGGAAAAAGGATGGTTGGTGTTCACTGAACGTGTCATCATATCCACCTGATTGTTAAAGTGCTCTTCTGCCGAGGTCACTTTTTGGTGAGCATTCACATGAGACACAAATATCTTTACTCCTGTGGCCCATTCAGAGAGCTCTATCCACACACCTCTTCCCCATACATCCTTATCACCAATTTTCCAATCATGTCCTTCCAAGTCCCAGACCATCCAGCCAAGCCATTAGCCACAGCCCATGAATCTGTATACAATTGCATATTTGGCCATTTCTTATTCCAGGCAAAGTGAACAGCAATATGCATGGCTTGAAGTTCTGCCCATTGGGAGAATTTCCCTTCATGACTGTCCTTCAAGGAAGTCCAAGAAAGGAGCTGCAGTGCTGGTACTGTCCACTTTCAAGTGGTGCCTGCATATCGCACAGAACCATCTGTAAACCAGGCACAAGTTTTCTCTTCCTCAGTCAACTGATCATAAGGAACTCCCCATGAGGCCATAGGTGCAGACTGGGAGATGGAAGGTAATGTGACTGGAGTGGAGACCATAGGCATTTGGGCCACTTCCTCATGCAACTTGCTTGTGCCTTCAGGCCCTGCTCAAGCCCGATCTCTGACATACCACTCTGGAGTGCTGCTGTGCACATCCAACTTTATGACTCTGTGGGTCAGACACACCCAGTTCATGATGGGCAGTTCAGGCTTCATGGTGACTTGGTGGCCCACGGTTAGGCATGAACTACTAAACTACTAAAGCCCAATAACAAGCTAAAAGCTGTTTCTCAAAAGGAGAGTAGTTATCTGCAGAGGACGGCAGGGCTTTGCTCCAAAATCCCAAGGGTCTGCATTGCGATTCACCAATAGGGACCAGTAGGGACCTGCCAAAGACTCCAAGCAGCATCTCTATCTACTACAGACACTTCAAGCACCATTGGATGAGCTGGATCATATGGCCCAAGTGGCAGAGCAGCCTGCACGGCAGCCTGAACCTATTGCAAAGCCTTCTGTTGTTCTGGGCCCCATTCAAAACTAGCAGCTTCCTGAGTCACTTGATAAACAGGCCACAGCAACACACCCCAATGAGGGATATGTTGCCTCCAAAATCCAAAGAGACCCACCAGACATTGTGTCTCCTTTTTAGCTGTGGGAGAAGCCAGATAAAATAGCTTATCCTTCACTTTAGTAGGAATATCTCGACATGGCCCATACCATCGGACCCCTAGAAATTTCACTGAGGTGGAAGGTGCCTGAATTTTTGTTGGGTTGATTTCCCAATCTCTAGCACACATATGTCTCACCAATAAGTCTAGAGTCATCGATACTTCTTCCTCACTAGGTCGAATCAGCATAACGTCATCAATATAATGGACCAGTGTGATGTCTTGTGGAAGGGAAAGGTGATCGAGATCCCTACAGACTAAATTGTGACATAATGCTGGGGAGCTGATATTCCTGAGGAAGCACTGTGAAAGTATACTGTTGGCCTTGCCAGCTGAAGGCAAACTGCTTCTAATGGTTCTTAGAAACTGGTATAGAGAAAAAGGCATTGGCCAGATCAATAGCTGCATACCAAGTACGAGGAGATGTACTAATTTGCTCAAGCAATGAAACCACATCAGGAACAGCTAGCTGCTGCAATTGGAGTCACCACCTGATTAAGTTTACAATAATCTACTGTCATTCTCCAAGATCCATTTGTTTTTTGAACAGGCCAAATAGGTGAATTAAATGGGGATATGGTGGGAATCCCACCAGCCACTCCTCGGAAGGAAGGTTGGGCAATCCTACTTCTGTAGTGATACTGCCTCGGAAACCCAAGGAGGGGTCACTATGAGTCGGGGCCGACTTGACGGCAAATAACAACAACAACAACATGGTGGGAATCACCACCCCTGCATCCTTCAAGTCCTTGATGGGGGCAGTAATCAATGCAACCCCTCCAGTGATGCAGTATTGCTTTTGATTTACTATTTTTGTAGGTAGAGACAGTTCTAATGGCTTCCATTTGGCTTTTCCTACCATAATAGCCCTTACTCCATATGTCAGGGACCCAATGTGTGAATTCTGCCAATTGTTCAGTATATCTATTCCAATTATGCATCCTGGAACTGGGGAAATCACTACAGGATGGGTTTGGGGACCCACTGGACCCACTGGGAGATGCACCTTAGCTAAGAGTCCATCAATAACTTGACCTCCATATGCCCCCACTCTGACTGGTGGGCCACAATGATGCTTTGGGTCTCCTGAAATTAGTGTCAGTTCAGAGCCAGTGTCCAGTAATCCCCAAAAAATCTGATTATTTCCTTTTCCCCAATGAACAGTCACTCTCATTAAAGGCCTCAGATCCCTTTGGAGAAGGCTGGGAGAAAGACTGACATTATAGATTTTTGGCAATGTAGTAGGGTCCTTCCTCAAAGGAACCCAGCCTCCCCTTCATTCAAGGGGTTGTGGCTCTGTAAACTGACTCAAGTCTGGGTACTGATTGAGAGGCCATGACACTGTATTCTGGCATTTCAACCTAGGGTGCTGTTCTAGTGACCTAGAATTCTTCTGTCTATACAGATTAAATGAATATTTAGTAGGCTTGCCGTGGATTTCACTACTAGAAACACCATGAACAAGTAGCCAATGCCATAATTCCACATGAGTCAGAATATTCTGATTACTGTTCAGACTCTACTGTCCATTATGATAACCATGCCCACCTTGCCTTTGTTGATTAACTGCTGCCACTTGGCCCCTACTACCACGGGGTCCAATCAGCCCCATCGTAGTTAAGTGTCTTAGTTCAACTAGGGCAGTTCCCACTGTTAAATCAAGTTTACATAAAATAGCAATCACAGCAGTCGTCAAGGATGCTGGAGCTCCCTCAACAAATTAATTCCTCACCGTACTGGTGAAAGGCATGTCTTCTGGACTCTCCATTTCTGGCTCTAGGGGTCTAATCTGATAAATCCATTCTAACAGGCCAATTACCCTAAGCCTCTGGATACCTTCTTCTACATTAAACCAAGGCAGGTTTGGTACTTCAACTTGACTTAAGGTAGGCCACTGCATAATCCATGCTTCAGTAAGCCAACCAAATAAACTATTAGATCCTTTCCTAACCTCTTGAGCTGAAACATTGAATGAAGAATCTGTACTTAGTGGGCCTAAATCAATAAACTCAGACTGATCCAATGTTATATTCCTTGCACACCCTCAGTAGCCATTCCCATATGTATTCTCCAGATTTCTGTCTGTACATGTTAGCAAAATCCAGTAGGTCTTTTTGGGTGTAGCATACCACATCCTCAGTCACACTTTGTATTTCACCTTTTTGGTCTCACTTGGACTTAACTTTAGTTACAGGTCTAGCAGCAACAATGTGTGGTTGAGGCAGTTCCTAAGAACATTCAGCAATGTCTTCCATTGCCTATGCCTCAGGCAATGACCCAGCAGGAACAGTTGGGTTAATCCCATCAAACTGAGGTGGAGGGAATGACGGTTTTACAGTAATCCCTCCAGATGGAAGGGATTCAACAGAATTTACAGGTTCCATATCCTGATCTTCCTGACTATCTGCCCGTATGTCCCCATTCCAGGTTTCAGGATCCCATTTTTTTCCCCAATCAATGCCCTCACTTCAACTTCAGACACCGTTGTGGGAGGGTAATTTAATTGGCGTTGTAATTCAGCCACCCTTACAGTAAGACTCTAGGTTTGGTTTTCGGTGATATCAGCTGTTACTAGAAGACATAAGGCTTTCTTTCAGAGCACAACTGGAAACACTGAGGTCTCTTATGCGGCACTTAAACTGTGACTCAACAGCCCTGAGCTCATCTAGCTCTTTCACCACTTTGTCTAGTGTAAGTAGAACCAACCAACCAGCTTCTTTGGACTCCTCATGCTGACAAAATTGCAGAAAAGTATCAAATATGCGATACACTTCTCACAAGTACTCGATCTATTGGTGGTGCTATTTTGCATATTAATGTTACCACCTCACACCATGGATTAGCAGGGCCCTCTTTACTAACAAAGGCAGGGTCACTAGTGTCTTTATGATTAATCAAATCGGAGGACCAATTTAGGAAGCCCATCCTTATGATTTTGTCTCTCTAGATCCCACTCTTGGTATCAAATGTGTTAGACTGGGTTCTCTAGAGAAACAAAACCAGTAAAGTTTATATATAGGGAGAAGGAGAAATTTATCTTAGGAAAATGGCTTACACCCTTATAGAAGCTGGCAAGTCCCAAGTTCTTGGATCAAACGTCAAGCTGGAGGCTTTTCCTGACTCACACAGCTGCAGGGGCTGACAAGCTTAAAGTTGGCAGGCAGTAAACTGGCTGTTGATTCCAATTAATGATGAGTCCAAGATCTTCAGGCCAAATGGTGGATTGTTTGCTCACAGACAGTTGTAGGCAGAATCCCGATCCACAGAAGTGTCTCTTTTCCCAGGATGTCCATAAATATACTGGAAGGAAATAGGCCACACCCCTAGGGAAACTCCCTTTCAACGGACTGGCTGCTCAAAACATATAGATCTCTTTCCATCATTGGAACAACCCATATTACAGTTCCTTAAACCACACAGAATGGTGGTCCAGCCAAGTTGACACACAGCTCCAACTATCACAGGAAGTTCTAAATTCATATCCAGACTGCTAGTTGAGTGTCCCTAAGCAATTTACTCAGCTTCTTTTAGCCTTTTTTTTTTTGCCTTTAAGGTCTTATTAAGCACCATATGGGTTAATGTATGTATCTGTGGAGCACAAGGAACATTCTAAGAGCTCAATAAAAGCTGATTCCAACCTTCCTGCCCCCACTCTTTCTTCACTAGGAAGAGGTTTGGTTTATCTCATTCACACCCTTGGAAGATAGGAAATTTGGTAATAAATTTTTCCCTGATAAAAACACTTAAATTGTGACAACTATAAAGTACTGTTGTTGTGTTGTTAGGTGCCGTCAAGTTGTTCCAGCATTATTTCTGTCGCTAAGGCCAAATTTTCCAACTACCAGTGATTCTTCTTTGTTTCCAACTTTTGCATTCCAGTCACCAGTGATAATTAACACATCCTGATTGCATGTTTGGTCAATTTCAGACTGCAGAAGTTGGTAAAATTCTTCCCTTTCCTCATCTTTGGCTTTGGTGGTTGGTGCATAAATTTGAATAATAGTCATATTAACGGGTCTTCCTTATAGACATATGGATATTATCCTATCATTTACAGCATTGTACTTCAGGACAGATCTTGAAACATCCTTTGTGATGATGAATGCCACACCATTCCTCTTCAAACTGTCATTCCTGGCATAGGAGATCACATGGTTGTCTGATTCAAAATGGCCAAAACCAGTCCATTTCAGCTCACTAATGCCGAGGATATCAATCTTCATGCATTCCATTTCATTTTTGACAACTTCCAATTTTCCTAGATTCATGCTTTGTACATTCCATGTTCCGATGATTAATGGATGTCTGCAGCTATTTCTCTTCAATTTGAGTGGTGCCACATCAGCAAATGGAGGTCTCGAAAGCTTTACCTTATCCATAGGACTAAGGCTGGATTTATTCAGATGATGCAGCTCTTTCCCAGTCCTATTTTGAGAGCCTTCTAACCTAACTGGACTATTCATAAAGTTGTGCGGTAATGTTATCAAACAGTGTTTCTTTGCTATTCATAAGGTTTGCCCTGGCCAATTATTTGAGAAGTGGACGGCCTCTTCCTTCTTCCTAGTCTGTCTCAGTCTGTAAGCTGGGATGATACATGTGCACCATGTGCATCCCGCTGGATTAGAAACACCAGTGGCTCAGCCTAAAAATTCACATCAACATGTCACCACGGTAGGACAAACTGACAGACGAGTTTGCCTCCCTGTTGGAAACCTCTATCACCCTTACCTGGGTCCCTGTGGCTGACTCCTCTGTCCGGATGCCTAGGCCTTTTAATCTCCTTTCTCCTGCTCTCCTACTTTGGGTGTGCCTGAGTTCCTCTCTTCACCTGGATCCCTGCAACTGACTGCTCCTCTGTCTGAGTTCCTGGCTTTTAATCCCCTTTTTTCTGCTCTCCCACACTGCTGCTTTGGGTGTGCCTGAGTTCCTCTCCCCACTTGGATCCCTGCAGCTGTAAATAAAGTACCACTGTATTAAAAAAAAAAACAAAAAAAACACTGCCACTCAGTTGATTCTATCTCATAACAACCCCCATTGGGTTTCCAAGGCAGTAAATCCTTACAGAAGTAGATTGCCTCATCTTCCTTCCACAGAGCACAGAGTGGGTTTGAACTACCAACTTTCTAGTTAGCAGTCAAATGCCTTAAGCACTACACCACCAGAGCTCCTTACTGCATCTTGGGAGCCTTTATTAGTATAGGAAGGAGCTCTGGTGGTGTAGTGGTTAAGACATCTGGCTGCTAACCAGAATGTCGGTGGTTCGAACATGCCAACTGCTCCATGCAAGATGAGGTAGTGTGCTTCCTCGAAGATGTACAGCCTTGGAAACTCAATGGGGGTTGCTATGAGTCAGAATCAACTCCATGGCAGTGAGTTTGGGTGTGTGTTTTCTTGGTCTAAGTATAAAGAGTTCTGTTGTCATAGTGGATAAGACATTTGGCTGCTAACCAGAAGATGAGCGGTTCAAACCCACTAGCTGCTCTGAAGAAGGAAGATGAAGCAATCCACTTCTATAAAGATTTACAGCTTTGGAAACCCAATGGTGGTCACTATGAGTTGGAATCGACTTGATGGTAGTGGGTTTGGGTTTTTTTGTTCATATTAGTATACCTCCCACCAAAAAAGTACCATCATTCTGTAAAAAAAAAAAAAAAAAAAAAACTATTTTCCTCCTTACTATGAAAAAAAGTTAATAAACTATCCTTTACTAATGTGGTTTCTATTGGGGTCTGGCCAACAATTGCAGCCAGTTTTGAAAGAGAAAGTTAAGCTACCATGTAATAGCAATACCTGCTAATTTTATGAATTGATAACTTCTTCTCAGAAGGAAAAACAAACTACTCCAGAGAGTGTCTTGCCCATGACCATGAAGCAACCTGATACAGGGAGATGATTCCAAAAAAAAAAGTCAACTAGAGAAAAACCCATCCCCTTATTTGCAGTTCCCAAAGCTAAAATGTCTATCTTAGATCTCATGAGTTTCCAAATTGCAGAGAAATCTTGCTCTATTTAGTTTTTAGTAAGAGTATAATGGCATTATCCCAGATGTTCTCTTGGACACAGGGTAATGAAGGTATAAGATAAAAACATTTTTTTTTTTTTGAGAACTCCATCTTTACAAGACTTATACAGACATACAAAACCAAGGTGCACAAACCAGTGCTTTCAGGAGGCAGGCAAGTAATGTGACTGAGTGAACCCTAACCCTATAGGAAGACCACAGGGAGTTGAAAAGACTATGGGATGACTAGAATACAGCACCCATCTAAAAGAAAGAACCACTACTCGGGGCAAGAATTTCTACTTTCAGGAATGTGAGCCCACTGTTGCCAGTTTCTAGCTTGAAATCTGAATCTTTATGTGAAAATTTCTAATACTTAACCCAGTGAGTGGTCCTTCAAAAAAAAAAAAAATATATATATATGTATTTCAGACCCATATATGTAGCCCATGGATGCACAATTTTTCAACCTCTGGCAAAGATACATATATGAAGATGTTCACTACAATAAAAAAAAAAAAATTGGTTGAGTAAGTTTGATGCTGTTAAAAGAATGTTATCTATTTACATGCATTGATAGGGAACCAACTCCAAGATAGATGGCTAAATGAGAAAAAGTCCTAAATTGGGATCTACCATATGCTCCCATTTGATATAAAGGTTGGGGGTGGGGACAAAAGGAACAATGACAGGTAGAAATTAAAAGGTAGAGCTTGACTATGCACAGAATAGCTCTGGAAATTTGCAGAAGAATTTGGTAGTCGTTGTTGCCTTTGGGTGTTGTTGTTGTTGTTGTTATGTGCTGTCAAGTCGGACCTGACTCATAGTGACCCCTCATTGGGTTTCTGAGGCAGTATCACTACGGAAGTAGATCGCTCCATTTTCCTTCCGAGGAGTGGCTGGTGGGTTTGAACCTCCAGCCTTCTGGTTAGCAGTCAAGTGCCTTAGGTACTATGCTACCAGAGCTCCTTGCCTTTGGGTAGGAGGCTGGAAATCTGGGATCAGAGGAGAATCTTACTTTTCACTGAACATCCTATTTAAAATGCCATAATTTTCCAAGTAACTACCTTTAACTTTTAAAGAGTTAATAAACCTTTGAGAAACAATAGCAACAACAATTTAAAAAAAAAAAAAAGGTTCTCTGGATACGGCTTACAAAAAAAAATACAAATTCACTGCTGTCAAGCAGATTCAACTCATGGCAACCCCTGCTTCGGTTTCTACCAGCTGCTCTGCAGCAGAAATAGATTGCCCAATCTTCCTTAGGAGGAGTGGCTGGTGGGTTTAAACCACCACCCTTCTAGTTAGCAGTCAAATGCCTTAGGCACTATGGCTTAGAAAGGGGAAAATTGCTCTCCATGGTTAAGAGTGGGAAGAAAGTGAGTTCTCTAATTTCTTTCTCTGATCTTTTCTTCCCCTTTCCACCCATTCTCATAGTCCCTTATTTCTGGTTTGTTCATCAACATTTATTTCCCTTCACCTCACAATCCACCCACCCCCACCCACATCTCTTCTCCTCAAAAAGGAGAGCTAATGAAAAAACAGAGTGACTTGGGGGCGGGGGCGGAATATTAGAATGGTCTCCAAATCCAAGACTGGAAAAGTAGGCCCTGGCCCTGGTTTTTCTAATAAAATCAGAAGCTAGCTATAAAATATCAAGACCTCAGAATTTCCCCCAACCCCCATATAATCCTCCCCAGGGACAAGCAGATGGATTACAGCTGACTAAACATACTACTTCCCTGTTTTTCCTCAAGCCTCACACTCATTCCCCAAGTCCTATTGGTTCTACCTCAGAAACATCTGCCAGGTCTACTCATCCCTCTAGCTCTATCTACAACCTACAGCTACATTTCCTGTTACTTTCAAGGTCTTACATAGCAACACCTGGTAGGAGGTTCAGGAGCTCCTGAACTTTCATTCACTTTTACAATGCCATGCTTTTGTAAAGGTGTTTTCTCTGCCTAGAATCCATCAGATTCCTGAGTCTGAGTTCAAATCCTGACTGAACCACTCACTACTGTGTGACTTTGGGTGACTTAGTTAACCTCTTAATACTTCCGTTTTCCTCATCTACAAAATGGAAATAATAGTACCTCCCTCCATAGAGTTGCTGTGAAGAGTACTCAGTGCCTGAAACATAATAAATATTCAGTACATGTTGTTGCTGTTGTTATGTGCCGTGGAGTCGGCCCTGACTCATAGCAACCCCTCCTTGGGTTTCCAAGGCAGTATCACTACGGAAGTAGGATTGCCCAACAATTTACCAACTGGAAAATGCCTACTTATCCTAAGGCCTTCGCCAGAACTAGCTCATTTTCTCAGTGAGACTGTTACTCCTTCCTCCGCTCCCTCATTGCTTGATCCAGATCTCCAATGTAGTCCTTCTTATTGTATTATTATTATCACCTATTTATATGTCTATCTGCTCTAAAAATCTTGCAGTTCACAAAGGGCAGGAACTATCTTATTCATCTTAGTAGCTTTAGGAGCTTAGTAGCACTCACAACACAGTAGTTCCTTAATAAACAATTTCCCAGAAAACTAATATAGTCCCACCGGAATACCTGCAATTCTCAAACACGCTAGGTTGCTTTATAACTCACATGCCTTTCCCAGCTCCTTTCTGTATCCCTTGGTAAATCCATTCTTTCATCTTTTCTACTCATGCTTTCTCATTCAAGGCCTAAGAGTTAGTTCAAATGTCACTTCCTTTGAGAAGTCATCTTTGAATCCTTCCTCCCTTCCCAGTAAGAATTATTTCTTTATCTGTAGCCTCCTGGCATCTTGTAATATCTAACTTTACTAATTAGTTCTTTTATATGTCTTTGTCCTCGCTACACATATCTTTAAGGAGCTCTGGTGGCATAGTTGATAAGGCATTTGGCTGCTAACCAGAAGGTTAGTAGTTCAAACCCACTAGCTGCCCCATAGAAGGAAGATGGGCAATTTATTTCCGTAAAGATTTACAGCCTCGGAAACCCAGTGAGGGTCACTATGAGTTTGGCTTTTAGTTTTTTTCAGACATATCTTTGAGAATCCAATTTATAGTACTGTGCATGGCATATAGTAAACCAGTGGCCCTTGATTCTAGCTGTGTATCAGATCATCTGCAGTTTCTTAAAAATACTGATTTGTAGGGCCTTAAACCCACCAGCTGCTCCATGGGAAAAAGATGAGGCAGCCTGCTTCTGTAAAGATTTATAACCTTGGAAACCCAGTGGGGACTTGCTATGAGTTAGAATCAACTTAATGACAGCAAGTTTTTGTTTTGTTTTGTTTTGTTTTATCCTTAAAGAATCTTATTCAATGGATTTGAGCTTTGGCTCCAAACTACTCTCTCTGATAGCTGGTGGGCAGACAGAGTTGAGAACCTCTATGGCAGGTATACAAACTTATGCTGAAGGCACATACTCACTCAATGATGAGAAGACACAAAGCCTGTTCCACTAGGCCTGAACCAATTCTGAAGGTTATACTTAAGAAACATAGGGACAGTATGCTATCTTCCTTACTGAAGCTCTGGTTCCTGACTATCAAACTGATACACTTTTAAAAGGTCTGTGGAAGACAGCAAAGTAGAAGAAAATACTAGGCCCAGCTAAGGTAATGGCACAGGTGAACAGAGACCAGGAAAACAGCTTTATTTGGACTGAGAGCTGGAGAGTGATTGTAGGACCTGAGAAATACTGAGCTAAAGAGTAGAGATAAGGTTCCAAAATGGCAGTCACAGCTCACCAACAAAATGGACTCCACTTCCCAGCAGCAGTGCAGTCAGTGCAATCAATAAAAGGCCTGCTGGGAAAGGTATTTGCCACTAAACCACCATTACAAAAAAGGTACAGGTTTGTTTGGGTTTTATATATATATATGTATATATATATATATAAAAAATAAAATTTCCAAGACACTCCAACTGCCACTATTACAAAAGATCACCTTTGAAAAATCACATTGTATAGATCTTAAACTTATCTTCAGCATTTGGCTTAAAGGGCTTACCATATTCCAAAACCAACTCCTCCTGCTACACTCATCAGAGAGAAAGAAGGCCTTTGCTAGCCCATGGCAATCCTTTTCCCCTTTCCCTAGCCAGACAGAGGTAAGCAGCAGGGTGAGGTTCAGGTGGGAGGCATAAGGGCTAATTTCCCTCAGTACAACATGGCATCTGAAGCTTGATGGGAGAGTGGAACTGGTGAGACATGAAGAAGTGTCCAGACCCCTGTATTCAGTCAGAGTCACTGCTGGAAGAGGAGGAGGAGGAATGCTGTAAGGGGAAAGGGGAGAGGAAACAGCATCAGATACAAGTGACCCTTGATCACCCCAGTGGCCATTCTTTGGTACCCCATCCCTCCACTCAAGTACCCCTGCCTTCCCCAAGAAAGTGAGGAGTTTTGAACCAGACTGTCTGTTAAACAAGCAAAAGCAATAATTCTTTCAGCAGTAAGCATAAAGGAATGGGATAAACCATCCTAAATCACCGCACAGAATTTAAAGTATTGCATTTGGAGCAAGTATACAACTTTCTTTACCTGAGTCAATGACTAGGTAAGGAATAAATTATAGCCACTAGGATAATATAGTGCTAAGAAACAGCTGCTACCTTATAAATGTATATTGATTAACTGTATGAAAAGTCCCTAGTGGCTATGATTCTAAGAAAAATGAGTAGAAACAGCAGCTGTGTGTGCATGTACCTCTACTTTCCCCAAGTCCCACTGGGAGAAAGTGGGGAATATGGGAGAGAAGGCTGGGGGAGTGGTAGTCAAGGTTACTTATATGCATAATCCCATCAATAGCTACCACTAAAAACTTTTTTCTCTAGGGCAATTTTTTTCCCATTCAGTTTCACCTTTCATTCTCCTTAGACTTTCACCAAAGACTCAGAATCAGGATGTAAGGGTGGCATTGTGGATAAGGCATTTGGCTGCTAACCAGAAGGTCAGCGGTTTAAATCCACCAGCTGCTTGGCAGGAGGAAGATGAGACAATCTATTTCTGTAAAGATTTACAGCCTTAGAAACCCAGTGGGGGTTGCTATGGGTCAGAATTGACTCAATGGCAATGGGTTTGGTTTTAGGCCTTAAAAGGGAACCCTGGTGGTACAATGGTAAAGTGCTCAGCTGCTAACCAAACACACCAGCCATTCTGTGGGAAAAAGATATAGAAGTGTGCTTCCATAAAGATTACAGCCTTAGAAAAGCTATGGGCAGTTCTACTCTGTGCTATAGAGTCTCTATGAGTCAGAATCAACTCAAGGACAAGGAGTTGGGTTTTCATGAGCCTTAAGAGGAGCCCAAAGAATCTTAAAAGCTTGCAAGCAGGCATCTAGATGCAACAATGGGTCTCTCCTTATCCAGAGCAAAAAAGAATGAAGAAAACCAAAGATTCATGGGAAGAATTAGTCCTAGAGACTGGTACACCATGCCAGCCTATACGACTATGAGACCAGAAGAACTAGTGGTACCCAGCTACCACTGTCAACCACTCAGAAGGGGGAGCTATGTAGGAGACCCTGGATAGAGAGGGAGAACAATGTGGAACAAAACTCAAAAGCATTTGGGAAGAAAAAAGGGGGACCAGGTTTTGCTGGTCTGATAAGAGCTTGGTGGAACCACTGAGACTATGGTCCCTAGCTGCCCTTCAGGTCTGGAATTGTACCCACACTTGTGGCTTCCAGCCAAACAAAAGATAGGCATATGAGTTGCGGTAGATACACTCCTTGGAGAGAACAATCATGGGAGAAAAAAGGGCTGTTTATGCACAGGGAGACAGTTCAAGGGGCAGGAGTGCATGGAGGGATGGACAAAGAGAAGAGGTGACTGTCGGAAGGAAGTGGGAGAGAGGCTGTTGCATTGTGGTGAATTGTGGTCAATGTCATGAGACAAAGTGTATGTGAACTGCTGTATGGAAAATGAATTTACTCTGTAAATTTTTACCCAGATCACAATTAAAAAAAAAAAAAAAAAAAAGAGGAGCCCAAAGAACTCTGGTAGTGTAGTGGTTAAAGCATTCAAATGCTAACCAAAAGATTGGTGATGTGAACCCACCAGCAGCTCCAAGGGAGAAAGATGTGGTAGTCTGCTTCCATGAAGATTTACAGCCTTGGATATTCTATGGGGCAGTTCTATTTTGTCCTATAGGGTCACTATAAATTAGAATCAACTCAATGGCAATACATTTAAGAAGAGCCCTGGATGCACAATGGTTAAGGACTTGGCTGCTAACCAAAAGGTTGGCAGTTCAAACTCACCAGAGGGTCCTCAGGACAAAAGTCCTGACGATCTGTTCTCCTAAAGATTTACAACCTAGGGAGACCCTATAGAGAAGTTCTACTCTGCCATATAGGGTTGCTATGAGTTGGAATCAAGTTGAAGGCATACAGTAACAAGGGCCTTAAGAAGTTGCCCTGGTAGAGTGACAGTTAAGGGCTAGGCTATTAACAGAATGGTTGGCAGTTTGAACCCATCCAGAAGCTCCATAGGAGAAAGACCTGTCAATCTGTTCCTGTAAAGATTATAGCCTAGAAAACCCTATGGGACAGTTCTACTGTCACATGGGGTAGCTGTGAGTCAAAATCAACTCAGTAGCACCTAACAACATGGGCCTTAAGATGTAAATCAAAACCTTCTCAAGATCCAGGTAAATTTACCTTTTCCAGGTAAATGTAATCTTTCTGGAGTTGTACTGTGCTCTCTTACCCTTGCTAATTAACACTCTTCTAGAACAGAGGAGCTCTGGTGGCCTAATGTCTAAGGCATCTGACTGCTGACCACAAGGCTGGGAGTTCAAACCCACCAGCCACTCCTCAGAAGGAAGAATGGGCAATCTACTTCCATAAAGAGACAAGGATGGATTGTTTTGAGTCTTAACCAACTCTGGGGCAGTGAGTTTAGTTTTGAGAACAGAGATACTTAGCCTTAGGGCTGAGTATGAAACCCTTAGTCCCAAGCATTCTTTGAGGCTGAGTCACTGGCCTGTCTCTTTGTTCTAGATTCCTTGATAAATGGTAGGGCAAAAAGGCCCAGGTAATTAACACAACATCTTGAGAACACTGAAAGAGGAAGGACCTCCAGAATTGCTGTTGTTGTTGTTATATGCCAGTGGACTGGACTCATAGCCACTCCTCCTTGGGTTTCTAAGGCAGTAGATTGCCCAACCTTCTTTCCAAGGAGTAGCTGGTGGGTTTGAACCACCAGCCTTCTGGTTAGCAGTCAAGTGCCTTAGGCACTAAGCTACCAGAGTTCCTTCCAGGAATTGTTGTTGTTGTTATGTGCCCTCAAGTCAGACCTGACTCATAGCGACCGACCCCTCCTTGGGTTTCCAAGGCAGTATTACTACAGAAGTAGATTGCCCAACCTTCCTTCCGCAGAGTGGCTGGTGGGTTTGAAGCCTCAGCCTTCCAGGAATTAGGCCTAGATTATTAGTCTGCTAATTATTATGTAAGACTTTGCTTTGTGTCAAGACTGACATTTTGACAGACTCTGGATGTGTCCAACTTATTAAAACATGCTGGGTGGGGGGAGACAAAAGTTCTGGGAGAGAGAACAACAGCCAAGAGGGCTTTTGATTTAACTATCCATTCTTAGGTTCAGCCTGGCTCATCCCAGATAAATCAAAAACCAAACCCACTGCCACTGAGTTAACTCATCGCAAACTCATAGCAACCCCCATTGGGTTTCTGATGCCATAAATCTTTATGGAGGTAGATTGCCCAGCGTTGCTTCCACAGAGTGGCTGGTGCCTTAGTCACTGTGCTACCAGAGCTCCTTCCTCCCAGATAGAGGGCCCAGTAAGCATAATATTTCTTCTCAAGATGATCAGCAGGACTTTTTCACAAAAAGCAAGATAAAGCACTGCAATCATCATCCCCCATGGTGTCTGACTGGACTATATGAATCCTCCTCGAGAACCCCAGCCTCCTACTGAGGCAGCAGACCCTCCCCCCTACCCAGGCTCCAGAGGAGCACTGACCTTGCCATGCTTGTGTTGTTTGTGGGTCTTTTTATGAGCTTTCTTCATTTTCTTCCGCATCTTCTTGTCCATCACCATTCCTGGTCCTACCAAGCCAGGAACCAAAGGATTCACAGAAGCCATGCCAGGGGCAGGTGGTGGGTATGGAGGAGGGTAGGAGCCAGGAGGTGGGTAGGGTCCTGGAGGTTGGCATCCTGGATACCCTGGTTGTGGCACAGGTTGAGGGGGTACACCTGGGGGGAAAGCGGGATTCCCCTGGGGAACTCCTGGGTGATTGGGAAAGGGGCCTGGAGGAAAAGTAGGATTGACAGGTGGTGGATGAACAGGGTTGGAACCTCCAGGGTACCCGACGTTGGGGGGGTATGGATTTGGCCCCGGCTGCCCTGGTGGAAGAAACACAGAATAAATTAAGATTAGAACTACTCAGAATCTCTGACAACAACCAACAAGAAGCAGACTCAGTTTCTCACCTAGTACTTAAAACCCTATGGGCAATACTACTTTGTCCCATGGGGTCGCTATGAGTCAGAATTGACTCCATGGTACAAAACAACATTTAAAAGGAAATTGAAAAGTGAGGAAGAATAGAAGCAGAGAGAAACCTGAATGGGGGAGAAAAATGGGATGAACCTGGAAGTTGTGGAGACAAAGGAAAGCAGCGAACTTAATCCAAGCACTTTGCTTTTGGAGGGGAGAGGGGGGGGGGGGGGGGGGGGGGCGGTTACAGAAACTTCCTGTAGTGAGGCATATATGGAAAGGGGGTGGAGAAGTGAAAAGAGATCTCCCAACACCTACCGGTATTGGCATTCCACATATTCAGGTATTTCCCAAAACCTGAGGAGAAAAATAAAGCAAAAAGCTGACAGTCCCCAAGGTAGGAAAAAGATTTTAAAGTCCAAGCCCAACCTCAATGCCTCCCGCCCCACAATGGGATTTCCTACTGGCCTTTTAACTACCAGGACCCCTAAAAAACGTTTCTTTCCACTCATTCCTTCGCCCTGAACACCTGTGTTAATCTCAGTTTACGACTTCCTTTCCATTGCCCCTCCTCCTTCCACTACCTCTGGCCACAGCTGGAGGTCTCTAACCCATCACGAGAGGGTCAGATCAGACAGAGTTCGCGAAGCTCGCAGTTCCCAACACTCAGTCTCCCCTTCTTGAGAATCGAGAGGGCTTTAACCACCTCATCGCACTGACTAAAGAAGGAGCGCAACACCCCCGCTCCCGGGGGAAGGGCATGGGGGCAGGACTCCATCCCAGGTTAAGGGGACTCGGCTCAAGAAAATGCGAGGAACGGAGCTCAAGCAAGATCCTCAATCGTTTAAATATGTAAACACATCCCTTTCCCCGTTAAAGAAAAAAAAAAGAAAATGGCGATCCTAGCTCCCAGCAGCAAAGAGACCCCTGACCCAGGAAGGGAGAAATAAGGTAGTACGAGGATCCAGATGTCCCCGTCACCTCTACACCGGCGCCTGGGCTTGATTCGTCCTTCTTTCCAACCTCAGCTTCCTGGTCACCCCACATCATGCTTCGGTATCCGCCTCTGCTACCACCTAATTGGTAATTAAGTGTTATTCGGCATTATGATTGGAGAATAGAGTCGTCAATCATCTGTTCCTACAAGGCCAGGAGGAAACGGTGGTTTTAGGGGCGGAGCGAGTCCTTCAGGGCGAGACCGTTCTATAAAGCCGGAAATCCAGTGGGGGCGGGGCTAGAAGAAACAAGGCTAGGTAAGGGCGGGACTAGGTTTTGGGGAAAGTCCATGAAAGGCAGAGGGGAAACTCAGCCCCTGTCCTCCGAGCTCAGAGTCTAGTGGTTGCAGTACAGTGCAATGCGGGGATTACTGTGTAATCCTTGCGGTGGTGTTATACAGGTTTGTACAAAGCGATAGAGAAAAGCTGGGTGCTGAGTCCCAGCCCCAAACCCTTAATATTGCCAGCTTCCTCCCGTCATTCATAGGAAGTTAAGAAACATTCTTGGGGGAAAAACAGAGATTTCCTCATCTCTCCCAGGATTCCCCATATCAGTCTCTCAAGTCCACCATCTCTAGAGTTGCATATAGGATGTGAAAGAAACAGAGATGTCAAGGTTGACCCTGAGCAACTGGCAAATAATGATGCCATTTACTGAAATAAGATGGGAGAAGCCACAAAAACGGAAAAGTATAGATAGGAAACTTAGAGGACAGTGACTTAATGGAGGAAGAACAACTAGGAACAGGAGGGTGAGCATGGTTGTAAACTTGAATGTAATCAATGTCATTGAATTTTACACACAGTAACTGTTGAATTGGTGTATCATCTGTTGTGTTGTGAGGCGGAGGTTAAAGATGTCCCAAGTGTCCAGCTTTTCCACACTTCTGTGACACTCCATCATCTCTGACATCAACTCCTCCTGCTCCTCCTTCTCTCAGCAATCTCCCTCCTATCTTTGTTGTTGTTATTTGTCATCGAGTCTGACCTGACTCATAGCAACCCTTCCTTGGGTTTCCAAGGCGGTATCACTACGGAAGTAGATTGCCCAATCTTCCTTCCGAGGAATGGCTGGTTCCGTATGTCCTATAATGTCTCACAGAACTCACAAACTCCCAAAGAAACAGCTCACATGGTGCTAATGGAGGCTGGCAGACTGACAGACTAGCAAGTCCCAAGTCTGTGGGTAGGTCTGGAGGATTCTCCCAACTCACATGGTTGCAGGGGTTGGTGAACCCAAATCATCTGGTCAGATGACCAGCTGCTGTCTTAACTCAAGTCCAGGGATTAGATGAACTAAATGCAGGACCAAGCAAGAGAAAGAACTTTCCCACGGCATTCAAATATATACCTTCACGGAAGCTGAGGGTGGTGACTTGAGTCTCCAGCAAAAAGGGACTTGAGATACATCCCACCCTAAACAGGCATGTTGTTGTTGTTGTTGTTATGTGCCCTTGAGTCGGACCCGGCTCATAGCATCCCCTCCTTGGGTTTTCCAAGGCAGTATCCTACAGAAGTAGATTGCCCCATCTTCCTTCCAAGGAGTGGCTGGTGGGTTTGAATGGCCAGCTTCTGGTTAGCAGTCAAGTGCCTTAGGCACTATGCTACCAGAGCTCCTTTAAACAGGCATAGAAACTAGGATTTATAATCCATCATGAAATGGAGGACAATGGCTGTTGTTGTTAGGTGCCATCGAGTCAGCTTCAACTCAGTGTGAGCCTATGTACAACAGAATGAAACACTGCCCGGTCACGTGCCATCCTCACAATCCTTGCTATACCTAAGTCCATCATCGTAGCCACTTTGTCAATCCATCTCGTTGAGGATCTTCCCCTTTTTCGATGACCCTTCACTTCACTGTGCATGATACCCTTCTCCAAGGAATGGTGCCTTCTGACAACATGACCAAAGTAGGTGAGACGAAGCCTGGCCATTCTCGCCTCCAAGGAGCATTCCAGCTGCACTTCTAGGACAGATTTCTTTGTTCCTCTGGCAGTGCATGGTACTTTCAGTATTCTTCACCAACACAACTCAAAAGCATCAATTCTTCTTTGGTCTTCTTTATTCATTATCTAGCTTTTACATGTATAGGCGGCTATTGAAAATACCATGGCTTGGGTTAGGCACACCTTAGTCTTCAAAGAAACATCTTTGTCCTTCAGCACTTTAAATAGTTCTTTTGCAGCAGATCTACCCAGTGTAATATGACGTCTAATTTCTTTCTTTCTTTTTTTAAAATTTTTATTGTGATTTGGGTGAAAGTTTACACAGCAAATTCATTTTCCATACAACAGTTCATACACATTTTGTTTCATGGCATTGACTGCAATTGCCCCCAATGTAACAGCTCTCTTCCCACTTCCTCCCTGTAGTCACTTCTCTGTGTCCCTCTTTCCTAAGCTTTCCTGCCCCCTGAACCATCTATCTCCCTGTGCAAATACTGCCCTCCTATTCTCCCATGATTAATCATTCTAAACAGTGTATCTACCTGATGTAAATGTTCACCCTATAAGCCTGTCTATTATTTGGCTGGAAGCCACGGTTGTGAGTTCAATTCCACACCTGAAGGATAACTATGGGCCATAGTCTTGGAGGTCTCACCAGGCTCTATCAGAACAGTGAACCTGGTCTTTTTTTTTTTATGATTTTGAGTTTAGTACCACATTGTTCTGCCACTCTGTCCAGGATCTTCTGTACTGATCCCCTTCCAAGTAGTTGACAGTGGTAGCCAGGTACCATCTAGTTCTTCTGGTCTCATGGTCATACAGGCTGAGGTTCTCAGGGTTCACTAGTCCCCTGGACTAATTGTTTCCATGCATCTTTTGTTATCTTCATTCGTCATTACTGTGGAAGAGGAGAGACCCATTGTTGCATCTAGATGGCCACTTGCAAACTTTTAAGGCCCCAGGGCTACTTACCAAAGTAGAATCGCAAAAAGGGCATGGAGGTGGCATTTTCTGACATCCTGTAACTTCACAAGAGGAAGACAGAATCACCATCAGCAGCCCAAGACTTATTCCTATGAGGCCATGAGGCCATACATGCTGCCACCCTCCAGCCTTTTACCAATTCTTACATCAACCACCCTTCCCATTTCACTCAGTACTTCTCTGCTGGGTTCAATAATTTGTTGCAATGGCCACACAGAACTCACAGACAATATTCATAATCACAGGGTTTATTAGGGAAGTAACAGGTTATAATTCAGGTTCAGGAGCACACTCAGGATACAATTCTTTGATCAGGACAGTCCCTGCTCTGTTATGCCCTCAGGCACACCTCTCTGGCCCTTGGCCCTCTGCTCTGCTTGGGCAAGTGTTACAAAGCTCTTTTAGCTCCACCAATAGGTATACCTAGGTGCACCCCAATCTGTTGGCAAGCCTCCTGCCCACTCAGCTTTCTTGCTCTGTGGCCAGGTAAGCCTGCTGCTGTGTCTCATGCCTCTTGGTTTCACTGCAACAATCTCTCTGCCAGGGCATCTCTACCAAGGAGGTTCAGTGCAGGGTTCTCGGGTCCAAGGATGAACTCTACCTCACTTCCAGCTATTCTCTCTTGTTGGCAGTGAGATCCCCTCTCTGCCTCTAGGAGGGCTCATTTTAAGTCTGGCAGAGTGACAAAACTAACCAATCCCAAAATCAGAGTTCTACACACCTTATTTGCATGGTCCCACCCAGTAATCCAATGGGAGTTACAAAGACTATGGCTAGAAAAGCCATGCCAAGTAATTCCTTGCACTGCAAGGATGTAGAACAATGTTTTTGTGTAGTGTGTTATGCCGATGGAGCTTGATGTTCCCTGAAACCATTGTCCCGAGTCCAGCTACTCCCTCACTCAATGTGTTTGGCTGTGGCTAAGAAGTTATAACTTTGCCCTGTTAAGTCTATTATATATATGGACATTCTTATGTTGTTGTTGTTGTTACGTGCTGTCGAGTCAGTCTCAACTCATAGTGACCCTTCCTTGGGTTTCCAAGGCAGTATCACTATGGAAGTAGATTGCTCAACCTTCTTATAGCACATTCAAATATATATGTAGAAATATCATGTGTCCAACTTATATATTCCTTTTGCCTACCCATACTGAAAATCCTTTTGTTATTTAAAAGATTTTTGACCTTGGACATGTTTTCTAAATTTCTCTGACTCTGGTTTCCTTCTCTGTAAATAGTGTTCACAGATGAGAAAGACATAAGCAAGACATAATGGAAGTTACGTTTAAAGATTTTCCAAAGAGTGGTGTTTAGGTGGTCAAAAGGCAACTGCAATAGTTGGGGCCTACCTACCATACCAGACGAAGAAAAGGGGGAGATGCTAAAAAGTAAGTCCTACCCAAGCAATCTCAAGGGGAATTGGATAAGTGGTGGGGTCAGGTGGGTCACAGGAGAAAACAGAAACATCATCCTTGTTGGGATCCTCTGGGACCCAGAGAAACTTGGTGCCCTTGTGAATCAGGGAAGAAGTGGGAATGGGAGGTTGGCCTTTGCTTAGTTTCAATTGGTAGCTGTGTGAGAGTGATAGTGTCTTGTAGAGAATTGGAGATCTGGGACAGAAAGAAAGTGAAGTCTCAGGGCTTGAGAGTAGACAGGCTCTCCAGAGGCTAATCATGGAACTCTATAACAACCAAGCTAGAAAGGACCTAGAGATGATCTCAATACTCGGACATACCTGCTGCCATTTACTGATTGTCGACTGTAGCCAGGTGCTGGGGAAGACCTCTGATCTATTCTTTCTAACCCTGGATGAATTCTGCAACCAGGGTAGATTTTTGCTTCTTGTTAGTGATTTTTTTGTTGTTGTTATTAGGTGCCATCAAGTCATCTCTAGCCCATAGTGACCATATGTACAGCAGAACGAAACACTGCCCAGTCCTGTGCCAGCTCCACAATACTCGCCATACCTGAGCCCATTGTTGTAGCTTCTGTGTCAATCCATCTTGTTGAGGGCCTTCCCCCTTTTTGTTGACTCTCCACTTTACCAAGCATGATATTCTTCTCCAGGGAATGGTCACATCTTACAACATGACTAAAGTAGGTGAGATGAAGTCTGGCCATTCTCGCTTCCAAGGAGCTGTCTGGCTGCACTTCTTCCAGGACAGATTTGTTAGTTCTTTTAGCAGTGTTTTAACTGTGTGGTGTTTTAATTGTGGGAAATATATAGGTAACAAAACACTTGCCATTTCAACAATCTTCACATGTACAATTCAGTGAGAGTAGGTGTTTTTATCCACATTTTACAAAAGGTAAAACTAGGATTCAAAAGGTTAAGTAATCTTGGGATCTTAAAAGCTTGTAAGTCAAGGGGCAAGGTTGTGGTCACTGCTTGGTCACAGCCAGCTACCCAGAGGGACCGAGTAGTTAATCCTGCGGGCTTGGGACCATAGTCACAGGGGACATCAAGCTCAATTGGCATAACAT
>NW_006921834.1:3123991-3124610 GCF_000298275.1 Orycteropus afer afer
AAAAAAAAAAAGCATTAAGTAATCTGCCCAAGGACATAGAGCTAGCTGGACACTCACCGATCCGATTGGGGATTAGTCCCGCAACGGGAAGCCAGAAGACCTCTAACCCCCTTATTTTGCAATCAAGAAACCTGAGGCCTAGATGGGAGGCAGTGACTTGCCCAAGGACACTCAGGTAGTGAGAAACTGAGCTAGGGCTGTAAACCAGGCCCTTACACCTGAGCTAACTCTGAGGGCACCCAGAAGGGCTGGGTTGGGAAAGAAAAGCCAGTACAGAAAACACAAAGAAGAGATGAAGACTTGAAGAATGTAATCATTGTCACTAAGTTGTGCATGTAGAAAGGTGTAGAAAATATTCTGCTGTGTATAGCCTCAATAACAACAAAAATAAATTATTAAAAATAAAAGAGAGGTGAAGGAAGAATTTCTCAGCAGGGCTTACAAAACCTTGACTACAGTTCTCCACATCACCTCTCCTTTCTCTACCATACACCCTATGCTTTTGCTATCTAGATTACTTGTAATTTTTTTTTTTTTTTGGATTTGGGTGAAGATTTACAGAGTAAATTCACTTTTCATACAGCAGTTCACATATACTTTGTCTCATGTCATTGACCAA
>NW_006921834.1:3134177-3140284 GCF_000298275.1 Orycteropus afer afer
ATTGGTTTCCCTTTTCTTTGTTGAAGAGGGTCTGTGCAATCCTTCTGCCTAGTCCGCCATCTTGCCCCGCCCTGTTTATATTCTACTTGTAATTTCTTAATGCATCACGTGATACTACACCTCACTGGGCCAGGAAGGCCCTAATGCTCCCACATGCTCTGGAAAGCTCCTGCTCATTCAATGCTCAGCTCAAGCAGCCAGTGCTCTGTGAGGCCTTCAGGGACCCACTCAGGCCTCTCGTTACACCAAGACACCCCAACAGAGTGATTTGCACATCTCTGAGCACCTTCAGGGCAGCAATTTCATTTTATTAACTCTTTTTCCTCGGTTCCTAGCATGAGATCTCCTTCTGGAGGAGAAGGAAAAGAAGAGGGACATACGGAGCCCAGGATCACAGGGGCAGATGAAGGCCTCAGGACATGGAGTCAGGAAAGCTGACTTTATTTCTTTCCTATGTACATCCACCCTTAGTCACTGGCCAGGACTACAATGGACTGGATGCCCACAGAAGGGTCCAATGATTCCACAAATGGGAAACCAGACAGGCATACAGTCACCATATTTATGTCTGCATGTACATAGATTACATATAAACTGCATATTTACACATGGAACATGATACAGGAAGGTTAAGGATTCCTGTAGCAAGGGCCTTGCTGAATGCTGCAGTGGCAGACTCTCAGCGGAGGGCTACAGGGGAGCATGGCGTGGGGCAGGAGTTGAGGGACAGTCTTCCTGGCAGAGAGGTAGGCAGCTGTGTGGACAGCCCTCTGGGCAGGGGTAGGTCTCCTGAGAATGGCCCAGGGTAGCCAGGCGCTGGTGCACACATTCAGCTGTCAGCCGTGCTTCTGGGTCTGCATCCCAACAGTCCTCTAGCAGTTCCCTCAGTCCACCAGGTTCCTGGGAGGAATGATAAGGAGGCAGGTTGGACCCCTCGATCCTGAGTGGCCCCATGTGCTGGGATTAAAGTGCATCTTCAGTGTCCACCACTCCCTGTTTTCAATACTCCACTTCTGGTCCTCTCTACAGCTTCCCTCTCCTCCCCCACCCTGAAATCCAGCCTCCTGCATCTTGTCCCCCTGGAAGGCTCTTTGGGTGTGTCTTCCATAGGGTTCACTTGAATACCATTATGCTAATTATCTTAACAAGGTACTGGGAAATTATTCTCACTCCTCTTGAGCAACCAGGGTCTTCTGGAAACAATGCCTAGGCCTCTGTTATCTCACAGTGTGTGGTGGAAATCTCAGAGGTAGCAGGGGAAGGGACATCATGTTAGGAAATGGTGCATACCCCTGACATTTCACTAGGCGGTCACTACTTTAATCCTTTATGCTAAGGCCTGCCTTTTATTGGTTCACAAACAGAAACATGGATAGATAAGACAGAACGAGGAGGTACTAGACTGAATTTTGGGACAGGCGCCATGTTGGTGGCAGAACTCAGGGAAGAAGCAAAGCCAGGGAGGGCTTCTTGGAGGAGGAGACTGAAGAACAGGCCTAACTAAGGGCAGAGAGGGCTGAGACAAACGTGGCAGAGGTAATCAGGAGGTGTGTGTCTCAGATGTACAGAACAGTTGTGTGAGATTTAGGGTGGAAGACTGAACTAAGGGTGAAAGCAAGTTTCAGCAAGTTTGCCCAGCTCTGGCTGAACGAGAGCCAGGAGTGGTTGGAGATGAGAGAAGATAGGAGTAGACGGGCTGTCTCTTCAGAGAAGTCCTTGATACCATGCCCAACCCCACTCTCTAGGTCCCCAGTCAGCCTGTGGTCTCTTACTGCAGTGAAGCAGCACCAGGTAGATGGAATGTAGGGGCGCCTTCTCTCCTCCACTGCCAAGGCCCATAGCTCACAGGTGGTGGGAGTGCTGCCCAGCTCTGCTTCATAGGCCAGTTGGAATGGTGATGATCTGCTATCTGAGAGAAGGAGTAGGGGATTAGTTTCAGTTAGCCCTTGTGGGGAGAGGCAGAGAGAGAGAAGGGCAAGGCTATCAGCAGATAGGTGGGGCTAGAGTGGGTGGGTGGGGCACCACTGTCCCACCCATCCTTAAAACCCACTGCTGTCAAGTCAATTCTGACTCAGCAATCCTGTAGGAGAGAGTAGAACTGCCCCAAGGCTGTAAAACTTTACAGAAGTAGACTGCCACATCTTCCCATGGATCAGCTGGTGAGTTTGAACTGCTGACCTTTCGGTTTGCAGCTGAGTGCTTAACAGCTGTGCCACTAGGTCTCTTTACTCCCCCATCCTTACCAGGCTGTATATCTGGGCAGCGGCTCAGTATCTCCCATAGGAGCAGAGCCAGAGAGTAAACATCAGCTCGCCGGAGGGCTGTGCCCCAGTTCTGTAGGTCTAGAGTCTTGTCCAAGAGCTCTGGTGCCATATACCTCTGGGTGCCAGCCTGGAGAGCAAGGTGAGAAGAACCAAGAGTCATCTCCATGGCAACCCCTACTACAACACTGGTCCATGCAACATCCCCCAACTACAGACTCAGCTATGTCCCAGACACTATAGGCATGGCTGTACTGTTGCCACAGCAATGGTCACATCTCCACCAGCACCACCACCAACATCCTGGGCCTCACCCCTACCCAGAGTATTCACCTCCATAATGGCAGCTGGGCCTTGCAGTTGAGTTGGAACCCAGGCAGGGGGCTGAGTGAGGCCAGGGAGCACCAAGGCGAGACCCAGGTCTCCAATGGCACATGACCCATCTTCCCGAATGAGCACATTCTGGCTGCTCAGGTCTCGGTGGGCGATACCTGGTTTATATTGACCTGAGGGAAAATCAAAAGTCAAAGAGTCAAGGATCCTCTTCCTCTCTCTTTTGACCCAACCCTTCCCCTCCAATCAAAGGGAGAATCAGAAATATAGGAGCGTGTTCTCTTAATCCCCTGGCTTCCTGACCCAAGGTCACCCACCATCCTGCCAGCGTTCCTCATGGAGAAATGCCAGGCCCTGGGCCAGGGACAGTGCCATCCGAAGGGAATTTGCCCAGTCACTGGTATGCTGGGTCAGGTAGTGGCACAGGGAGCCCTAGGGAGAAGCAAAAAGAAGAGGGACACACAGAGTTGGAGGGGGCTGATCCACCCCAGGGAACAGAGATCAACTGACAGATTTCCCTCTTGCCTCCCTCAGCAGACAGAAACTCTGAGCCCATGTCAGAGCAACAAGCAGTGAAGTGAGTATATGCACCAATCAGATTGACAGGAAAAATAATAACTATAGCTCAAGTGTGCTGAGCACTTACAGAGCCAGGTCTCATGCCAGTATAAAAAAAAACTCACTGTCATCGAGTCAGTTCTGACTCATAGCAACCCCCAGTGGTTTTCTGAGGCTGTAAATCTTCACAGAAGTAGATTGCCGTATTTTCCTTCCATGGAGCAGCTGTTGGGTTTGAACCACTGACCTGTTGGTTAGCAGCCAAATACCTTATCCACTACACCACCAGAGTTCTTTTATGCCAGCATCAAAAGAAAAAAAAAAAAAAAAAAAAACCACCTCACTGCCGTTGAGTCGATTTTGACTCACAGAGACCCCTCCTTGGGTTTCTGAGGTGGTATCTCTATGGAAGTAGATTGCCCAGTCTTCCTTCCAAATCCTCACAACAAGTTCTAGCATGTAGGTACTCATCTTCCCATTTTACAAATGAGGAAGTATATAGAGATTTGAGCAAACTTCTTCGAAGTCCCCTGGTAAGAGAGATGGACCATGAGCCTAAGTAGTCTTGATTCTGGAATTTCTCACTATTAATCACCTCATTTTACTGCCTCGGAGAACTGGGACAAGACAGAAAGAGAAGAGGCAAGACAGAGGCAAACTAGGCAGGGGTGTCCTCTGTAAACCACCTGACCTGAGGGGTCAGGCCTGTGTAGGTACAGATGGATAGAACCATGGGTGAGGGAGTGAGTAGGAATTTGAATGGAAGGAGCAATAGAGTCCTTGTTCAACAAACAGCACTCAGTGTGCCAGGAACTGTGTTCAGACACACCACGATGGCTGACCTCAGGAAGCTCAGGGACAGGTAAGAGGTGATGAAAACATATAAACATAGAATGTGGAAAAACCTGGCAATAGGAGAATAAACAGTGCTGTGGGGCATAAAGTAGGAGTTTTGGTTTTTTTAAAAGTAATTTTTGAGCTGGGCCTGATATGTGGACAAAGAGAGGACTTTCCAGAATTTAAGATTTCAGAGGTGGAGCAGCTGCAGAAAAAAAACAAAAACAAGCCCAAATCACAGAATGTTCTGCTTTGTAGATTTTCACTCCCCACCCCCTCCAAAAAAAATGAACCAGTTGCCTTCCAATCGATTCTGACTCATGGCGCCCCCGTGTGTTTCACAGCAGAAATGCATGCCATAAAATTTTCAGTGCTCATGATCTTTCAGAAGTAAATCACCAGTCTTTTCTTCTGAGGTGCCTCTGACACTAGAGCAGCTGCAGGTGGCGATAAAGTCCAGGAAGGGGCCACTGCATTCAACACTGAAATGGGTTGAAGGGATTGAGCTGCCATGAAGCAAGGGAGTTGAGTTGAGTGGGGGTCTTCCAAACAGCACAGAAAAAGTCCTGACGGAGGGGTGAATAGAAAAGAGGCTGTTCAAAAACACATGATGAGGGGCCAGCCTCTGGAGTCATGCAGCCCCTGGGCAAATGACTTCCCTTTCCTGAACCCCATGTCATCAATAAGTCCTACCTTACAATGTTTGTGTGAAGGTTAAGTATGAAAATATGTTTAAAGTGCCTAGTACATTGTCTAGCACAAAGTGGACAGTAAATGGTATAAAAACTAAAGCAGACTAAACAAAGTACAAAAGCCTTAGCAGGCCCATAAGACCAAGCATGGTGATCTGGCTCCTGCCTACCTCTTCCTCTCCCCTCTTCTTGCTCATTGTCCTCTCCTTCATCTTCAGTCTTCCTGGAGCTGGCCAGGGTCCCCTTCCTCTCACAGGGTAATTGCCCACCCTGGTTCTACCCTCTACTCACTACTCCCATTAATTTCCACTCTCCCTCTAGGTGTCCTGCTCGGCCATCACCCCTCAGGAAAACCTTCCTTGCACTCTAGACTAAGCAAAGTCTCCTACTTTATTCTCTCTTTTGGTACTATTATGGATTCAATTGTGTCCCTCTAAAATATGTGTCAACTTGGCTAGGCCATGTTTCTCAGTATTATGAAATAATCCTCAATTTTGTGATCTGATGTAATTATCCTATGGGTTGTAAATCCTAATCTCTATGATGTTCATGAGGAGCTCTGGTGGCACAGAGGGTGGCAGTTCAAACCCACCAGCTGCTCTGTGGGAGGAAGATGAGGCAATCTACTTTTGTGAAGATTTTTAGCCTTGGAAACCCAATGGGGATCCCTATGAGTAGGAATGGACAGCATGGCAATGGGTTTTGGGTACGTTGTTAATGAAGCAGGACACAATCTACAGGATTAGGTTGTATATGGAGTTAATCTCTTTTTTGATATAAACCAAACCAAACCTATTGCCATCAGAGTCAATTCCAACTCATAGCAAACCCCACTGGGTTCCCAAGGCTGTAAATCTTTACAGAAGCAGATTGCCTCATCTTCCTCCTGTGGAACAGCTGTTGGGTTTGAACCTCCAGACTTCTAGTTAGTAGCCAAATGCCTTACCCACTATGCCACCAGAACTCCCTTTTTTAGATATAAAAGAAATGAAATAAGCAAGCAAAGAGAGAGGGGACTGACTATCATCAAGAAAGAAGAGCAAGGACCAGAGTGTATTCTTTGAACTCAGAGTCCCTAAGCTGAGAACCTCCTGGACCCAGGGGAAGATTGATGCCAAGACACATGTAAATCTGCAAGGAATGCCAGGCCCACAGGTAGTGGAAGGAAGACCTTCCCCCAGAGCCAACAATGAGAAAAAGCCTTGCACTAGAGCTGGCTTTGAATTTGGACTTTTAGCTTCCTAACCTGTGAGAATAAATTTCTGTTTGT
Organism: Orycteropus afer afer; assembly: GCF_000298275.1. Classification (NCBI taxonomy): domain Eukaryota; kingdom Metazoa; phylum Chordata; class Mammalia; order Tubulidentata; family Orycteropodidae; genus Orycteropus; species Orycteropus afer. The sequence continues at coordinate 3,140,129 of NW_006921834.1, forward strand.
TAAAGCCACCCACCTGTGGTATTTCTGTTAGAGTACCACTAGATAACTAAGACAGGTACCATAGCCCTCTCTTTTGTAGCACTTAGCACATTTGACATTTTACATTTATTTTTGTGTTTGTTTGATTCATTTCTCTCTCCCCTGCTAGTAAAATCT
>NW_006921834.1:3148106-3149215 GCF_000298275.1 Orycteropus afer afer
GCCACTCCTCAGAAGGAAGGTTGGGCAATCTACTTCTGTAGTGATACTGCCTCGGCAACCCAAAGAGGGGTCGCTATGAGTCGGGTCCGACTTGACGGCACATAACAACAACAACAATAATAGCCAATGACTGTATCTCTTCATGTATTAGCTGGCCACCTGAATATCCTCCTTGGGGAAGTGTCTATTCATGTCTTCTGCCCATTTTTCAATTGGATGGCTAATTCCTTTGGTGTTGAGGTGTTGGAGTTTTCTATAAATTTTAGAGAGAAGTCCCTTGCCAGATATGTAATTATCGGCAAATATGAATTTGTTGCTGTCATTTTTGTCATGTGCTTTTTCACGGTATCGATTTCTTTGTTCCATATAATTTTCTATGCTGAGCTTGTTTTGTTTATGAATCATGTTATCACTTCCTTTGTTGCTACTGTTTTAATATTTGCTAAGTATTTGTGCTGGTCCTCTTTTTTCTTTTGATGTGAAGGTTTATCATTTTTCTTTGAGGTTATCCTGTGATTTATAGTTTTCTTCCCAAGTTTAGAACAGTACATTCTATCTTGTAATTGTCTTGACATCCTTACCATCTAGAAGTTCTGTAACAACACAGTTTTTTTTTTCCCCTCTTTTTGGTTTGTAGTTGTCCTCATTTGTCAATTGATGTCTCTGGTTACCCGTTTCCAATCTTGTAGGCTTCTTTACTCTGGATACTTCCATAGCTGGGTTGGTTTCTGGGTTATATCATCATGTGTGTTAATGGTCAGTTGTTGTTGGCTGTTGTTGCATCTCTGTCCAAAGGACTCCCTTTAGCATCTCTTGTAAGGTTGGTCTGGCTTTAACAAATTCCCTTGATTTCTGCTTATCTGGAAATGGACTAATTTCACCATCATATTTGAGGGACAGTTTTGCTGGGTACATAATTCTTGGTTGGAAATTTTTCTCTTTCAGGGTTTCATATATACCATCCCATCATCTTCTCATGGCTGCATGGTTTGTGCCGAGAAACCCGAGCTTAGTCTTATTGGTTGCTCCTGGTAGGTAACTTTTAATTTTTCCCGTGCTGCTCTCATGATTCTTTCTTTGTCTTTGGTTTTGGTGAGTTTGATGATGAT
>NW_006921834.1:3149315-3154958 GCF_000298275.1 Orycteropus afer afer
TTCTCCCATGATTGTTCTCTCCAGGGCGTGTGTCTACTTGAGGTAAATGTTTAACTCACATGCCTGTACTTTGTTTGACTGGAAACCACAGTTGTGGGTTCAATTCCAGACCTGAAGGGCAGCTAGGGGCCATAGTCTCAGTGGTTACACCAGGCTCTACTGGACCAGCAAAACTGGTCCCCACCTTCTTTTTTTTTTCTGCGTGTGTTTTTCCCAGCACTTAGCACAGAGCCTAACACATAGTTTGTAAATATTTGTTGAATGAATATATGAATGAGTTTGGAGAGCTGTGCCTGGAGGTATTTCCTTAACCATGGCTTCCTTAAGGTTGAAATATGAATTGTTTGTACTTCCCCCTTTCCTTATTTATATTTTATGAGTTAAAAATGTTAATGTGCATTGCTTTTTGCTTTTAATGTTTTAGAAAAGAGAAAAATCTAAGGCAGAAGAATAAGCATGGACAGGGACTCCGCTGCCATCCAGTACCACCTCCCATACATAGACACATTCCTGGACCCTTACCTTGGGGTACAGTTCTAGCACCAGTAGGAGCTCACAGGGCAGGGGACCAGGGCTCCCCCGGCTGGCGGTGATAAAGCGGACAATGTGCTCGTGTTTTAGGCCTGGCAGCTCATACAGTGCTCGCTCAGTTCGGAATTGGGCCGCAGCTCTCGGGGGGAAGGCCTTGATGGCTACTGGCTCCCCACGTAGTCGCCCGGCCCACACCACTGCGTGGCCTCCTTCCCACAGGACCTGGTGGGGATATGGCATTAGGTGCGGGCTCTGAGCTAGTGCTAGTGCCAGTGCCAGGCTTCCTCCCCAGTATACCCTCCAGGAGTGCCCAGAGGAGCCTCTCCCTCCCTCCTGGCCACCTGGGAGAAGCACAGCTCTGGCAGCTCCGGAAGTTCCTCACTCCAGTCTCTGCCTAAATCTGGCTCTGGCTCTGGCTCTGGCCCCCCTTGCACTCTGCAGGCCTTTCGCTGTAGCAGGCCTAGAGCAGAGTACTTGGGGGTCAGGGTACACAGGTATGAGGATAGGGATGGGGGCTAAAGAGACTCTAAGACCGTGGAGTCAGGGCAGCCTGGAGTGGGGTCAGTGCTTTGGAGAACTGCCTCAGGGACACAAGGGAGGGATAGGGGGTACATTAATACTCAAGATGATATTACCCAGCATCAGCAGCAGGACAAGGAACAGCCCCAGCAGCACCAGTGCCATCCAGATGGACCCGCCTGGACATCAAAGCAAGAACACAGGCTGGTGAGCTCTTCCTCAAACACGCCCACTGCTCCTCTCTCCCTCCTAAGAACACTTGCTTTTCGATCCACCCCCCCCCCCCCCTGGTCACAAGCCCCCATATCTCCCGGTCACCAGGGCAACCAACTTCTCAAGGCCAGGAGAGGGAAGCATAGGGTGGGGGTAGTGTGAGAACTGGCCCTTGGTTCTACTGCTTGTCCTACCCTAGGCCCCACCCCCACTCAGTTCCAGGCCCTGAGGATGGCTACCTGAGGTAGTATGGGGGCCCTGGTGGCTGGGAGTCCCAGCGCTCCCTGGAGGAGGCAGATGGCTGTAATTGGCATTGCAGAAGTCAGTGCCACAGGAACAAGTGAAGAGAATGGAGCCAGGACTGGGGTGGGCTCGGGGGGTTGGGTCACAATCGGGGGACTCACAGCCTGGCTCATCACTGTCTCGACATCCTGATGGTGTAGGATTAAGAGGGTTGGAGAGAGAGAGAAAGAGAGAGAGTGAGTAATAGGCTCTGGGAACAGAGAGAATAAATTTTTTCCTTGTCAGAAGCATCCCTTCCATCTCACATGGGCCTTTTTTTCCCCGTCCACACATTCCATTTCTCTCCTTCCCTCTCTACTACCACCCCCACCCAAAGATGTGCCAGTCTCCCACCACAGCTATCATCTGCCATAAACTTTGTCATTCACCTTGCATCTCCACCTGTGCCTGGTCTTGGGTCAGGTTCCAGATCCCAAAGCAGCAGTGACTGTAGAGGCAGTGGATAACTCTGGGGGGCCCTGGTCCTGCACCTAGCAGCTCCCCCAGTGCCTTTGTGCTTCCCCGCACTCTGAGGGCTTCAAAGAACACACAGGCCCTCCTGCTTGGGGGTGCTGCAGCCCAGGATAGGGAGAGGAGAGGGTTCAAGATAGAAGTGAATGCAAGGGCAATAACAGCAGCCAAAAGGAAAGACCAAACACATTTTACATCCCAGGGTCAGCCTGTAAAGCCACAGGAGCAAATGGGGTCAGCAGAGGCCTGGAACCTGATCCCCACCATGGGGACACATAGCTCTACCCTTCTCCCTTACACACCCACCCCATTCACCACTCTCGGCTGCTACTTTAAATGCCGCTTTCCCTCATTGGGTGGGTGGAAAGACCCTGCCCTTCCCTGTAGACACTTACCCTGCACAGCTGCGGGAAGCAGTACCCAAAGCCCCAGAGTCCCCAGCATCTTGCTGAAGGATGGCAGCCAGAGGAGGAGAACACCTGCCTCCCTCCAGAATTTCCTTCAGATACTGGGTACTGTGGGCCTTTCAACCTCTCAGTTCCCAACTCCGCCGCCCTTGCTCCTATCCCAGTCTCTGTGGGAGAGATGGCTGCTGTGGGGGAGAGGGTGCTTGTGGGGAAAAACAGGGAAGAAAAGGGAGGAGCAGAGAACCAATCTCATAACCTCCAGCCTCTTCAGCCACCTCCTCTTTTCTCTGAATAGCTGGAGGAGGGGGCCAGACTAGGACCCAGTGATGCCTGAGTTCAAACCTCTGCCCTTTGATGAACCTAGGAAAAGGTGCTGGACACCTTGTCAGTCCTTCTCACGCTGGAAACCAAAGTATGTTCAAGTCCTCAGAACCAGTTAGCAGTACTCAAGATCCCTTAGAAGGATACTATAGATAATATAGAAGGAAAATATAGAAAATCTATATTTTCAGGATTTAGATCTGCAGCCCCCTGGGCAGAGAGAGGCACATAGCCAGAAGGGCCTTCACAGCCCATAATTAGAATTAACCTCATTTTCTAAAGTCAGAAAGCATTTACATAAAATTTCTTGGAATTTAAAAATCACACTGAAAAGGGTTACAAAGATAAATTTTGTTATGTGTGCTTTACCACAATACACAAAATCACATTGAGTCATACACTGAACAAATCACCATTATTGAGGCGGTAATAAACTTTTTTTAATTGACCACCAACTGCATGCTAGGACACAGCCAGTGCTATGCATTGTATAGTCATCTAATTCTCCCACTATTTATCATCTTAATTTTATAGGTAAGAAAGTTGAATTTAGGTAATTTGCCCAAAGTCACTATGCTAGAAAATAGCAGAGCTGGGATATGAGCTTAGATAAATCTGACTCCAGAGGCCCTATTGGTGACAATGGTTAAGTGCTCAGCTGTTATCCAAAAAGTCAGTGGTTCAAGCTCACCAGCCACTTTGCAGGAGAAAAGACCTGGCAATCTGCTCCTGTAAATATTTCAGCTCAGGATACCTTCCAGTTTACTCTGCCTTATAGGGTCACCCTGGATTGGAATTGACTTGATGGCATACACCACAATGTCTGACTCCAAAGTCCAGATTCTGCTCTTTGCATTAAGCCATGCTGCCTAAAAACAAATACAAAATTCAGCAATAAAGATACATTTAAAATAATATTTGAGTATTTGACTTTGGATTGTAGAGAAAATATGTATCACTACCTGCCAGCAGCCACTCCTCGGAAGGACGGTTGGGCAATCCTACTTCCATAGTGATACTGCCTCGGAAACCCAAGGAGGGGTCGCTATGAGTCGGGGCAGACTCGACGGCACGTAACAACAACAACAACAACAACACCTGCCAGCAGGCCACTAACTAGTAAGTGGGAGATACAGTTCAATTACTACCACCAGAGGTCAGCAGACATAGGAGAAACAGGGTTGTGGTGAGGGGGCAGAAAGTACCTCCTGTGATGACTAATACACATACATACTACACTTCCTCTGTGTATTAAGCTGCAAAACCAAACCAAATCAAACTCACTGCCATCAAATTGATTCCGATTCATAGTGACCCCTATTGGGTTTCCAAGGCTGTAAATCTTTATGGAAGCAGACAGCCTCAACTTTCTCCTGTGGAACAACTGACACATTCGAACCACTGACCTTTTGGTTAGCAGCCAAATGCCTTAAGCACTACACCACTAGAGCTTTTTGTTAAGCTGCTGATGTTGTTGTTATGTGCCTTTGATTTGGAGGGACTATAAAATGTGAAGAGAGGACACAGGGTTGTAGAGAGAATGCCAGCATGGAGATGGAAATTGAGGTCTATGGCTTGTGCCACAATGCAGCTGACAGGAGTACAACTCCATCTGACTCTTCCCCAGTATAAGCAGCAACACGAGATAGGTAATCATTTCCACACCTGTGAGCAGCTGGTTACCATGAGAATTAGTCATAGAGGAGTGGTTCCCTGTTCTCCAGTTCTGTCTCCCTGGTAGCTGCCTGGAAACCCTTTCTGGAAATGTCTGGTTTGGACCAGACATGAAGGTCTTACTAACTCTGGGTCTGGGGACTTTCTCCCGGGGGAGCCTGTATGAAAGGAGAGGGCAAAAGCTATAAAAATTGTGTTGCAGCAGCTGGAGGAATGACAAGGGCTAGTGGCAGGAGCTCTGGTGACATAGTACCTAAGGCATTTGATTGCTAACCAGAAGCCTGGCAGTTCAAACCCACCAGCCACTCCTCAGAAAGAAGATTGGCCAATCTACTTCTGTAGAGATAGTGCCTCGAAAACCCAAACCTAAGGAGGGGGTTGATGGCAGTGAGTTTGGTTTTTTTTTGGAGGGCCAGATAGGCTGTCTCTCTTTCCTTGGGCCCTTCTAAACCAAACCAAAACCAAACTCACTGCCATCGAGTCAACTCATACTGACCCCTCCTTGAGTTTCCAAGATGATATCTCTACAGAAGTAGATTGCCTAATCTTCCTTCTGAGGAGTGGCTGGTGGGTTTGAACCACTAGCTGTCTGGTTAGCAGTCAAATATCTTAGGCCCTATGTCACCAGAGCTCCCTGGGCCCTTCTAGGAGTCTGCAAAGCCCTGGACAATAAGGTGGCATGTTGTTCTTAGGTCTGGCTATCTTCCTCCTAGATCAGATAGGTGGAGCACAAGGAGTGGAAGGATAAATAGCTTCTCCTGTCGTGTCTGGAGTGTCTCAACAGACTTTATCTCCTTCAGAGAGGGAGCAGGGATAAGAGTCAGGCAGGAAGTCAGTCTCCTTTACCCACAGTCTCAGATAATTACCCTTCTTAAAGATAGCCTTTCCAGCCAGATTTATGGGAACTGCACCTGCTCTGGGGCATCAGGGCTTAAAATAGAGATGGAGATAGAAAGGGAAAGAACTGAAGGTTGAAGGAATAACAAGGTTCCGAGAAAGAACCTGAGCATAAGAATAAAGGCTTCCCAGATTCCACATAGGAGCTTTGGTGGTGTAGTGGCTAAGGCATTTGGCTGCTCATCAAAAGGTCAGTGGTTCAAACCCACTAGCCACTTTGCAGAAGAAAGATGGGGCAGTCTGTTCTGTAAAGATTTCCCGCCTTGGAAACCCAGTGGGAGTTGCTGTGAATCAGAAACAACTTGATGACAATGAGGTCTCTTTTTTT
>NW_006921834.1:3156953-3165210 GCF_000298275.1 Orycteropus afer afer
GTGCTGCTCTCATGATTCTTTCTTTGTCTTTGGTTTTGGTGAGTTTGATGATGATATGTCTTGGTGATTTTCTTTTGGGGTCTATCCTGTTTGGGGTTCGCTGGACTTCTGAATGGATATATTCTCATCTTTCATCATATGTGGGAAGTTCTCTTCCAACAAGTCTTGGACAATTTTCTCAGTGGTTTTATTTTTCTCTTCCTGTTCTGGCATTCCAATGACACGGAGGTTATTCCTTTTGATGGTATCCCACATGAACCTCAGGCTTTCTTCATTTTGTCTTGATCTTTTTTCTGATTGCTCCCTTTCCAAAGTATTCAGGTATTTGTCTTCAATCTCATTAATTCTCTTTTCCATTGCATCAATTCTACTCCTTTGCCCTTTCAATGTGTTATCTATTTCTGACAATTTGTTATCTATTTCTGACAATTTAGTATTAATCTTCTGGATTTCTCTCTGTAGATTTTGAATTTCTAATTTTTCAATTATTTTGTCATTTTGTTCTTGTACTTTCTTCCAAAATTCTTCTAGGGTTTTGTCTGTGTTTTCCTTGATCTGTCTCTTGATCCTTTGAAGATACCGAAATATAATTCTTTTGAATTCTTTATCAGGGAGTTCCAATGCTGTGTCTTCCTCAGTGATGTGTTTTGGGTCTGTATCCTGGTCCTTTGTTTCTCCTGCTTTATCTTGTTTCTTTGTGTGGACTGTGATGTTCTGTTGTCTCCAAGGCATTGTTTTTGTTGTTTGTATTTAATTGGTGACTGTATGTTGGAGTGACTTGCCCACAACTTTCATTTTCTTTGTATGTTATCTATGCAAGCAGGGTACTATGCTGTGCCCCTCTATTCACTAGTTAACAGCACTGATACACTCACCACCTGTCTCCTTTCCTGTTGTCAGCCTTTTGTATGTCCCTGCCAACCTTGGCAAACAGAGCCTATTCTTAGGTCCCTGGAATCTGAATGTTATCACTTTAAAATCCAAAATGGTTGCCACTTGTAAAGATTCAAAATGGCTATGCCCTCTGTCACTTTAAACATCCAAAATGGCCACCACTTGTAAACAATCAAAATGGCTGCACCCTCCGGACAGTGGAAACTCAACAGCTGTTTTTCTCCCTCCTTGCTGTTCCCCTTCCTAGTCATAGATCACTGGTGCAGTCATCCCTGCAGCCCTTGGTGACCAGGGCTGATCTTTAGGTCAATTGTCAGGTCCCACCACCACTTGGAAATATTCAGGCTGTTGGTCCCGTCAGAGTAGGTGACAGTCCACAGCTCTGACCGTCTCTGTACTCACTGTTTTCGTTCAGGTTTTTCCACTAGTTGGTGCCTAATCCACTTCTACATAGTTCCTTTCAAAGCTCAGGGCTCCAGGATTATCTTCTGTATCTGTCAATTGGTTTTTCTTTTTTGAAGAGGGTCTGTATCGCTTGTCTGCCTATTCCTCCATCTTACCAGAAGTCCTGAAATACAAACCGCTAAAAAAACAGTGGTTCCAGCTTTAGCCACTGAGCTCAGGACACCTATGTGGGAATTCAGCCAGAAACTATCCATGGTGGAATCTACAGGAGCAGCTGATTAGCTGCTTTGGGAATGTAGTCTGCTTGCTGTATGTAAGAAACAGCTTTGGGCATGGTCTCTAGCTTATGGCACACTTGAACCCTGCATATAGCTGTGTCGTTGTTCATCAGCCTACCATGCTCTGCTGATCTTGGGACTTTTAATGGACTCAAATTAAAAGCCTGCCATGTGGCTTGGTAATATCGGGACTGTGCCTTATTACTTGTCTACCTTGGGTTTGTCAGCCTCAGCAGTCAGTAGCTGAGTGAAGTAAAGCCTCCAGCTTCAGTGGGCCGGGAGCAGGAAGCAGAGCTGAAGCCCAGGGTTGAGGGGCTTTCACCCAGCCCCAAGAGCCTGGCACTTTGAACTTGGACTTAAAGCCTCCAAACTTAAGAGAATAAACTTCTGTTTCTTCAAGCCATCCCATTCGTGGTATATTCTTTCAGAGTGGTACTGGGTAACCAGACCACCACCCAAACAAATGAAAAACCGCAATAAAGTCAAATATTGTATTGCTCATGGCTATGTAAGGAAATCAAATGACTGGTTTTACCCATTGCTGAATGACTGAAAAAGTAGATGCAGCAAATTAAATGAATAATTGAGAATGCTGATAACCATAGTACAAACTGGCCAAGGATTCTCTGATGGATAGGAAAAGCAAGCCATAGCCTGATGGGAAACTGAGAAGGCTGTCAGAGTAACTTTAATTTCAGTTTTGGAGTGTGTCACAGTCCAGATTTTATCATGTTAAACAATGGTTTGTATTAAATCAATGTACATAAATGAAAGGAACCAAGGCCTCTTGTAAAAATGGCTTATTTCAGGGCTGGTGAAAGGAAAATACGAGCCTAAAGCATCTTGTGTATCAGAAAGAGAAAGCTCAAAAAGAATGGGGACATGTCACATGGCCCCAGGAGCCAACATGAAAGAGGTCCCCATGGCCAAAGCTGGAACTTGAGCAGTAATACAGTAATGTATTATAACCCTAAATATACACAAGTTCATGCTAATACAAATGCTTCAATAGACAAAAGTTCCCTACACAACTCTAAATAATTTATGTAGATATTACCTTCTCCCAAAGGTAAAGCTTAGGAGCTCTAGTGGTGTAGTGCTTAAGGCATTTGACTACTAACCAGAAGGCTGGCAGTTCAAACCCACCAGCCACTCCTCGGAAGAAAAACTGGGCAATCTACTTCCGGAGTGATACTGCCTTAGAAACCTAAGGGAGGGGTTCACTGTGAGCTGGATCCAACTTGGCAGCATGAGTTTGTTTTTTTTGGTTCAAAGGTAAAGCTTAGTATCCCTACACCACCCTCATGAGGGTGGGCTGGATTTATTGATTCACTCCCAAAGAACAGGGGGAAAAAATTTACAGTGGGGAAACCTGACAAACACTTAACCAAGTGACGAAGGTCACGTGAGTTATCACACACTTTTTCTCAAAACCCATAAACTCAGTTTCAGGAGAAAAACGACAGACAAAGCCAGATTGGGGGATATTCTATAGGACATATGAGCAATACTCAAGACAATCAAGAGAAATTACTTCAGACTAGACTGGGGAGACAAGACAGCTAAATGCAACATCAATGGAAAAGACTGGTGAAATCCAAATAGGCTGGAATTGCGTTAATGTACTAGTCAGTTTCTTAGTTTTGACAAATGTAACCCAGTAATGTCAACAATGGAGGAAACTGAGTGAAGGGTACAGGAAAATTCTCTGTACTGTTTTTGTAACTTTTCTGTAAATCTATCTCAAAATAAAATGTTTATTAAAAGAATTGGGGCTGCCTTCATCCTCTCGGTCATCCACATTTCTATGAAACTGTGTCACTGATCTGGCCGTGGGACTGCTTACCTGATGGGTAAGTGTAATGCAGTTGCGGTAATGATTAACATGTATGAGAACACAACATATTATAGTTGGAAACCTTTGTTGGTTTCAGAATTTGAAGTTGTAATAATTGTATCGTCTTCCCCCCATTCCCAACCCTCAACACACCAGAGACATGGCTTTTTATTTAAAAAAAATTTTTTTAATTGGTTTACAAAGAAGCTACAGACTACATTGAAACTAATCTTTGTACAAAAAGGCCAAAAGAAAAAAAAAAAAAAAAAAAAGAGCCCCAAAACACCCAGAGACAAAAGGTAGGGGGGGAGACAAGAAAGGAAGATATGAAAGAGTAGGAAGAAACTGAAAGACAGATTAGCTTCATACATACTCAAGGGCAAGGGAAAGGAAAAAAAAAAAAGGAGCAAGAAAGATGAGAAAGCATTTAAAAGTATTTCCCCACACAGCCCTGGTGATAATCAGATTGGAACCAACAACACACACAGTATGAGATTATTAGGTGGTTTAAAAAGGCAACAGTGGTATGGAGACTGGTTATTGCCAGTGTTAAGAGAGAAATAAACTTGTTTTAGGCACCAGAGATTTGAGCACCGTTCCCCCCTCCCTCCAGGATGACAGAGGAGGGAAGAGGAAGCGGGCCCTGGGGCAGCTGCCATGGATGTGTGTAGAGGGGTCTTTTCAGGTCAATCTCAGCATATTTTCCCCAAAGTCTTTGAGCCCTAGACTCTGGTGAAGGTATGGGATGCCAATGGGAGAATGGGGTGAGCAAAAATATGAAGGCTTGCCCTTGTCCACACTGTCCAAGAGCAGTTGCTGGAAAAGTGGAAGGCTGCATAGAGGAAGCCCATCCCCCAGGTGGAGAAGGCACAGCATAATTCCTGAAGGTGAAAAATACAGTAAAACACACACCCCAGGAGAGGTAGCAACAAAGTTCTCACTACCTGAAGCCCCAGCCTAACCCTATTTTTCTGATACTGAGCTGGGATTTAGGGGAGTTAAGGGACAGATAACCACATCTCTATTCCCTTAGCAGAGACAAGGAAGGCTGGGGCTGTTTGATAAGGAAAGGTAAAATGGGACAAAATGCTCATTTCTCTTAAACGGACATTATAGGGGAAATCAGACTGAAGAGGACTCAGGGAGGAATGAAGTCAAAGACTCTCCTTTTCCTTTCCCAGCCTTCAATCTGAGGCAAGTGAGCCAAATCTGGAAGAGGGAGTAAGAATTTAAGCGTAGGGCTGCTTAATATCTTCCTGGGGGCTGTTGTTTAGGGAAGGCAGACAAAGGAAAGAAGCAGGTCAACTTCAGAGCTGGTCTGCTCATCCTCCTAAGATCTGTACCCCAGGAGTAGAGCCAAGAGAGGCACCAGAGAGAGCGAGCACAGGCTCCCAAACCAAAGTAATAACCTGCCCATATTTTATCAGCAGTTTTCAAAAGCACTATTTTCCGGAGTTGGAGAAGTGCCATATCCTCCTCCCTTTCCCCAAAGCTACTGCTGCCACCTTTCATCCTTGCACAGTTATTGGCTCTCTTCTAAGAAGAGAGATGAAACAATGAGATTTCACATTTCTCCTCCCAATCCCAAAGACTACCCAGCTCTGGATAGAGGAAGCAGAGATATACAAAGGGACCCTCACTTGTGGCAGCTATACTACCCACATTTCCTTGGTACTTAATTTCCAAAAATCTTTCAGTCTGATCCCAAGGTTCAGAAGGCATTAGGGTACTGATAATTGAATAAAAACTTTAATCAAGTAGCACCAGGGCTCCCCCAAAGCAAACAGGGGCCTGATTAGCACCCCTAAAAGAACCCCTCAAATAGTATATAAATTTATTGCATCCTAGCAAAGATCTGCAACTTCCAGTATTCACATGTGAAGATATTAACAATACAAAATATATTCTGAAAGTCAAACACCTGCAGTTCATAGTGCTTTCTCAGATTTGTTAAAAAAATACATTGCTTAGTTTCCTATATAGGATATACAAAAGCAAAAAATATATATATGTATATAGTAGAAATAAATCAGCCATAGTAATTTACAGCTTTTGTCTCCAACCTTCCCCCAATCATAATCTTTACCCCACACTTAACTCTATAGTTTCTGGGATCAAGCATTCTATTTATTCTGAAATGAGCTGAGAAATGTCCATTTAACTGCGTATCTGCACAGCACCCACAGCTGTGCCAGCTGGAAGGTCCCTGAAAGATGGTGTGTCACTACTGCTCTGGGTAAAAAGTGAGACACTCTAATGATCTGATGAGCAGATGAGCATTAATGGGTAACTGGAAAAGATAAACATATGAGTGCTTTCACATTACCATTCCTCTGGGCACCTCACCTTCCAAGTTTGGTCATTTAAAAAATAAAAAAGCGACTCATGAAAAAGAAAGTCAGAATCAAATGTGCCTGTCAGATCCATAAATTTCTGCTGGCCAAGAGTTCAGGGAAAGGGGACTTTCAGTAATGAGCTCCTGACTCAAGGAATGTAAGCTCCTAACTTCTTGTGGAAGAGATAGTCTCACTGCTGCTGGGAGACAAAAGCAGAAGCTTCTTCAGTTTTGGGGCTAAGATACTGATTCTGGAGTTTCCTTGGTGAGAAGGGAATAGGGCAAGTAGAAAGAGTAATTTGATATAAATTCACTCATAGTAATGCTAATGAACTGGACGGAGGATAAACCAGCAGCTTTCCATCCAATAGAGAATCATCATCAATTAAAACAACTATCAAAAATCTTGTAGTCCTCAGCATCATTAAGCTAGTTTGTATGTAATAATTTCATATTGGAGGCGATTCCATTACTCAAAATGCTCTAGCAAAATACTGCACACTCCTGTGAGCTAGCCTGCCCCTTTCCTCCAAAAGATGCCAAAGTACATGATTACAGACATAAAACAATAGGTTCTGACTTCTGCCTTTCAGTGGGAATAAGGGTTTCATAGTGGCTGGGCATGGATGACTTTTATTTCAGCATTAACAGAATTAGATCTGGGGAAAGTTCCTTGCATAGTTCCTGAGTGCTGAAAACAGTATTAAGTCTGCAAGAAAGGACCAAATGAACTATTGTTTAGAATATTAACAGTTATTCCATTTCAGGTTAAACAACAACAATACAAACTTAACCAAAGCCTAATTTAGATGGATTTTTATATAAAATATATAATAGAATCACTGCATCATCTATTTGTAGCCAAGGTAAAAAGATTTATGAGAAGAACTAAGATTCTGCTATAGATCTGGCTGTTAGTTTCACTTTCAAACACAAAAACAGCTTCCTCTTTTAAAAGTGCAGTAGAATATCCCCCATTCATAATTACAACTGATTTAGCGTAAGCAAAGAAATGACCTCAGGAACATACCCAGGTTTTAAGATATATTTCCAGGTAATGGGCCCGGAAGGCATTTTGATCTGGATTTGATTTACTTTCCAAAAATTTCAAATATAATTTTTCATCTGTGTGTAGATATATACAAGCACGAACACACATTCAAACAGTCATACACAAAAACTTCACTTTCTATCAGATCAGGGTAAATTTTTATTGCAGGTCTCTTTCAGTACTAACAGAAAACCTATCCCCAATCTAACAGATTACACACATACACACAGCCATTTCCACACTTCCTCACAGTGAAAAGCTCTCTGACAAGATACCAGAAAGTCAAGAGAGACAATGCTTTAATGGCTGGGCCTTGAGGACAATTCTGGTTGTATTTAAATCTCAGTGCCAGATGCACCAAGAATTCCCTGCCGCTATAATTTTGGATCAGTCTCTTCTGGAATCAGGCCATGAAAAAAGCAGGATAATTTCTCCTATAAACCACAGTGGTAAGACAAGATTGCTTTTTGTTCTGGGCTACCTTTCCCATGCTCCTATGCTTCCTTTTCCCTTAGGAACCACCCAAGTACATACAGGAAGAGTTAAGGGAAAAGAACGTAAGAACACTGCCTTGCCACTAACTAGAGTTCTACAAAATGGAAACCTGGAACAGATGCATTAGATGCTCCTCCTTAATAACACAATGGGAAAGAAACTCTAAGGATGTTCAAAAGAGGAAGTATATTTCCTTTCAGAGCGAGAACTCAAATGCCCACACATAAAAGCCTAGAGCTACCTTGGAAGAAGACAGCTGTACAAAAGTCCAAACCTCCACTAACTTTTGAACTCAACTACTTTGAGTTACCTTCTCTTCTGAACACATCATTCTCCTACTGAAACCCCCAACCTATTATTTAGTCGTCTTTTGACAGTTTATTCATTCTGATCCCGGATTATCACCTCCAGAGGTTCTCCTGTCCATTTACCTAGAAAAACTTCTGAATCTCAATACTTAAAAGCAGCTAGGGAAGGGAGGTGCCTTTGACTCTCCAGCACCAAGAGGGTGCCTGCGTCAGTAGTTTTTCAAACACTCACTCCATAACTACCTCAAGCATCAGCCTGGGCTTCAAGGCTTCTCTGTTTTGCTGCAAGGACTAAGGACTTTAAAAGATAATATTGACAGAAGAATCTCATCCAGGGATCACTACCAAACATGAAACATGAAGTGATCAGGTAAGAAAAAGGGAGACAGAAAGGGATGAGTGAGGAAAGGAGTGCAAGAAGCTGATCCCAAATAAAGACAAAATTAAAACAGGAAAAACATTATGTATGTATATATCAACTAAAAGCAGATCATATGAATGCTTCATCTGGTGGGAAGCCAAGACAACATCTACAGAAAAGCTTGATGTGTCACAACAAGGCTCAGCCATAGGGAAATAAGGCAATATAAAAAATGACCAAGGTATTTTGGTCACAGAATGGTCTCCTTCCTCCTCCCAGCCAACCCCTGTGAA
>NW_006921834.1:3165310-3172305 GCF_000298275.1 Orycteropus afer afer
TTTTGTTAAAAAGTATTTCAATGATCATATATATTTATCAAGGCATGATGGCTTTAGGAAAGGGGAGGGGAATCCATCATGGGGGAGCTGCGATGGGAAAGGCAGGAAGGGGAGGCTGGGTTAAGAAGTGTAAGAAATTGTCTGGGGTCAAACAAATGCTCACCAAAGAGTGGCACCAACAAAATTTTCACTAATGTTTCCCACTTCAAGGAGGCACTGATGATATAGGTGGGTGCCAGGACCCCATCTCTTCTCTTGTATCCCTCTCCCAATTCTTCCCACCACCATCCATTTTAATGCCTCATGGCTCTCTCTCCCATATGTCTCTTGGACCCATGCTACCTTGCATCCTGGGGTTGATGGGTATGGCCCGTATGTCTCTGGCCTCAGGTGCCTTATCTCAGAAGCCATTGCCACTGATATTAATGGACTGCAGATCTGCCACCTGCATGACGTTGATGCCACTGTTGGCAAGACGGGCAATACCCTCTGGACAGATGGCCTCCATGGCTACCATATTGGTGGTAATAAGGGCCGAAGGAGTGGCAGTGCCGCTGCCTTCTGAACCTGCTCCACTGTCCAGGGGCAAAGTACCCACACTCAGGGCTACACCTGGGCCCCCTTTTTTATTCTGGTGGGTCTTGATATGCTTTGACAGATGGTCACTCCTCATGAAGCGCTTGGGACACTCAGGGCAGGCAAATTTCTTCTCGCCTACGTAAAGGAAAAAAATAAAGAAGTTGACATCATATGAAGTGGGGGTACTTTGCCCAATTCATTGCCACCAAACTGTATTAGGCAGAACAAGAATAAGGACAAGAGAAAGAGGCATTTTTTGCTTTTGGGGGGAGAAAAACAGATACAGCCTGGGGAGTATTCAGTAAGGAAGGTGGAAGCTAGTAGAAAGTTAAAAGCAAAACAGAAACTGCAGAATAATGGGTCAACTCTCTCTCTTCAAATCTCACTCAAAACCTAGCACCTTCCCTCTTAAAGATTTTCCACATTAACTTCAATTCCGTTTGCGATCCATATACTTAAGTTTCTAGTAAGGTGTTCCTAATTTTTCAGTTATTTTTAAAGTATATTTTGTGTCTTTCCATTCTGGTCTATATTTCTCTCTACTCTAGCTTCTGCTCACCTGTGTGTGTACGTTTGTGCCTCTGCAGCTCATCCGAACGTGTGAAGCGTTTCCCACAGTATGACCAGGTACACATGAATGGTCTCTCGCCTGTGTGCCAGCGCAAGTGTGCCCGTAGGTGTGAGGTTTTGCCATATACTTTGCCACAACCTTGGATGTGACAAATGTGCTGTTTCTTTTTGCCAGGGTCCCCAGAGCTCCTGCAAGTGAAGACAGAACTATTCGTCATTCATTCTAGAAACAGAAGTAAAGAACCACAAAGAATCAATAGCAACTACTTAAGCAACTCAAAACTAACCCCACCTTTTTTTTTTTTTTTTTTTTTATAAAAAAGGCTTTTCTTAGTATCAGGAGATAAATATTTAGTTGATTTTGGTTCTTAATACCCAAATTCAAGTTGTAGGTTTTTTCTCTACTGGGTATTTGCTTCTTTTGCTCTCCTGCTGCTTAATCAATTTCAATGTTTAAATGTTTGGATATCTGAAGAGATCATTACTCTCATGGAACTTGTGCAGTTTTTGAGGCTCCCCCCCTTCAAGAAGTTTAAGTCTTCATCTAAGCATTTTTCATGGGAAATACTGTGAATACGGTGATATTTTTGGCTAAGAACTTCCTTAATGAGCAAGGCTTCCTTTTTTTTTTTTTTTTAAAAAAAAAAAGACCTGATGTAGAACTTTATGGAAAATACAGTATTTTAGAACTACAGAACTTTTCTCCTACAATAAGCGTCAAGAGCTAAATGGTGAAGACTGAAAGCTGAAAAGCTGGGACAATATTAGGGATTTCAGTGGAAGCAAACGATGAATTGGATAAAAGTTTAAAAAACGGAGAGAATCCAAACATCAAAACTGATTAAGCAACAACAGACCAGAAAAGAGCAAATATCTACTAGGGAGGAAACCTAACTAATTCAAAATCTAGGCAGTCCCCAGGTTAGGAAGTCCAACTAATGCACAACCTGTAGTTATAAACCATCCTTGTAAAGCCTATTATATTAAAAATTTGAGGTTTGTAATAACAAATGGGTGCTACTTTGCCACGTGCATCAAAACAGTATTATTATTATGTTAAAGATGTTTTGGTGTATCTAGAAGTGTTTCATGTTTTTTTATGCATAGAAAAATACACTGTATACTGTACACTAAGACAAACATTTGACTAATTAACATTGGATACGATCTGTACCTAACTGTTCTGACTTACATCCCAATTAGCTTTAAAGACAGACTTAGGAATGGAACTTAGTCATAATATAGGGACTGCCTATATATAAAAAAATATTGCCTGTATGAAGCAGGTCCCAAGGTTCCCTTCAAGAATCAATTCTGAAATGTTTTTTGCCAAATCAATTTTTTCCACATGTGATCCATTAGTGGCCACTGAAGAGAATTTCAAGAGGGATTTTTCTTGGGTTTTAATGCAGAGGGAAAAAACCCTAATAGAAATGAAATTACAATTTAGGTGGAAATTAGAGAATTTCCTTTAGAAATTTCCATTTTAAGCTTCGTTAGAGGAAAACTGTACTTTACTCAGTACTTTTGACTTAGGAGGACTATGCTTTTCCTGTAACTCAGAGTAACCTATAAAGAATTCCAATTATTTTTTGTTTTGGTGTTTTTCCTGTTTCTCATATTTTTTGTACTTACTTGTATTGGGACCAAACTTCAACAGATTTTTCAAAGACATTTGAAAGGCTAAGTTACTTGATTAATGCTTACTATTCTCTTTCAAAAGCAATAAATAGAGAATTTAGTCCTCTCTAGAAATGACCTTTGCTCTGCAGGACACTTTAGATTCTCTGATAGAAAATTTTTCTATTTGGAATAAGCAGTTTTGTCTATTTTAAACAAAAGAATGACTCAAAAAACTCTTTATTATTCCCACAAAGCCACTGTAAAAAATGATTACAGTAGGTAGGTTGGGGAAGTTTCTTTTTCTTAACAAGGCTGTTTTGCAAGCAACTTTGTTAAAACCATCTCAAAACAGACATTTGCTAACAACTATTAGACCTGCTGGCACAATCTTACTTCCTTATTTCTAGGTAAAAGGAGGTATCTATTAAGGTTCAGGGTCTTAAAAACCAATGAAAGACAGAGCTGGAACCAAGATACCGTAACATATTCAAATGTACCATCGCTAATCCTTTTGCAAATCTATTGTCTTAAATATTAAAAAATTAATCCTCTTCCTCTTATTTCTAAACTTATTAAAATTTTCTTTTTATATTCTTTTTTAAATGCATTTTATTGAAAAATAATTTGCATACAGTGAAATACACAAAACTAAAGTGACATGGGTCAATGCATTTTTTTCTTTTTTTTGCAGTGTTCCCCCGCCTCCCACTCCTGGCAACCAAGAAAGTTTCCCTCCATATATAAACCATTTCTTGACCCTCCAGAACACTGAACTAATACTATATTTGGCCTTCTGTGATTGACTTATTTCACTCAGCATAATGTCCTCCATGTTCATTCATACTATGCAGTGTTTTGCAGACTCTACATTATTCTTTAGTGCTGCATAGCATTACATTATGTGTATGCAACCATAGTTTGGTCATCTACTCTTCTGCTTTAAATCTTGGAGATAAGTCCCTTGCCAGATATGTAATTATCAGCAAATATGAATTTATTGCTGTCATTTTTGTTATGTACTTTTTCGTGGTGTCAATTTCTTTGTTCCATATAATTTTCTATGCTGAGCTTATTTTGTTTATGAATCCTATTTCACTTCCTTCATTGCTATTGTTTTAGTATCTGCGGAATACTTATGCTGGTCCTCTTTTTCTATGTGAAAGTTTATATTTTTCTTTGAGGTTATCCTGTGATTTATAGTTTTCTTTCCAAGTTTAGAACAGTCCGTTCTATCTTGTAGTTGTCCTGACTTCCCTACCATCTAGAAGTTCTGTAACAACACAGTATTTTCCCTCTTTTTGTTTTGTAGTTGTCCTCATTTGTCAGTTGATGTCTCTGGTTCCCTGTTTACAATCTTGTAGGCTTCTTTACTTTGGATACTTCCATAGCTGGGTTGGTTTCTGGGTTATATTATCATGTGTGTTAATGGTCAGTAGTTGTTGGCTGTTGTTGCTTCTCTATCCAAAGGGCTCCCTTTAGCATTTCTTGTGAGGCTGGTCTGATTTTAACAAATTCCCTTAAATTTCTGAGTATCTGGAAATGTCCTAACTTCACCATCATATTTGAGGGACAATTTTGCTGGGTACATTTTGTTGGAAATTTTTCTCTCTCAGTGTTTTATATATACCATCCCATTTCTTCTCACCTACATGGTTTCTGTCAAGAAATCCAAGCTCAGTCTTATTGGTTGCCCCTTGTAGGTAACTTTTCATTTTTTCCCATGCTGCTCTCATAATTCTTTTTTTTGTCCCTGGTTTTGGTGAGTTTGATGATGGTATGTCTTGGTGATTTTCTTTTGGGGTCTACCCTGTTTGGGGTTCATTGGACTTCCTGAATGGATATATTCTCATCTTTTATTGTATCAGGGAAGTTCTCTTCCAACAAATCTTGGACAATTTTCTCAGTGGTTTTATTTTTCTCTCTTCCTGTTCTGGAATTCCAATGACACGGAGGTTATTCCTTTTGATGGTATCCAGTATTAACCTTAGGCTTTCTTCATTTTGTCTTGATCTTTTTTCTGATTACTCCCTTTCCAAAGAAGTATTCAGGTATTTTTCTTCAATCTCATTAATTCTGTCTTCCATTGCACCAATTCTACTCCTTTGCCCTTTCAGTGTGCTATGCATTTCTGACAATTTAGTATTAATCTCCTGAATTTCTCTCCGTAGATTTTTAATCATTTCTAATTTTTCATTTACTTTGTCATTTTGTTCTTGTACTTTCTTACAAAATTCTTCTAAGGGTTTTGTCTGTGTTTTCCTTGATCTGTCTCTTGATCCTTTGAAGATACCTAAATATAACTCTTTTGAATTCCTTATCAGGGAGTTCCAATGCTGAGTCTTCCTCAGGGATGTGTTTTGGGTCTGTATTCTGTTTCCTTGTTTCTCCTGTTTTATCTTGTTTCTTTGTGTGGACTGTGATGCTCTATTGTCTCCAAGGCACTGTGACCTTTTTTGTGTTGATATTTAATTGGTGATTTTATGTTGGAGTGACTTGCCTACAATTTTCATTTTCTTTGTTTTGTTTGTATATTATCTATGCAAGCAGGGTACTGTACTGTGCTCCTCTATTCACTAGTTGACAGCACTTACACACTCACCACCTGTCTTCTTTGCTGTTGTCAGCCTCTGGTATGTCCCTGCCGACCTTGGCAAACAGAGCCTATTCTTAGGTCCCTGGAATCTGAATGAGAATACTATCACTTTAAATCCAAAATGTTGCCACTTGTAAAGATTAAAAATGGCTGCACCCTCGGTCACTTTAAATATCCAAAATGAGCACCACGTGCAAACAATCAAAATGGCTGCACCCTCCAGACAGCGGAAATTCAACAGCTTAGGTTGTCTCTGTCCTTACTGTTTCCCTTCCCAGTCACAGGCCACCGGTGCAGTCGTCCCTGCAGCCCTCGGTGACCAGGGCTGATGTTTAGGTCAATTCTCAGGTCCCAACACCACTTGGAAATAATCAGGCTGTTGGTCCTGTCAGAGCAGCTGACAGTCCACAGTTCTGACCATCTCTGTATTCACTGTTTTCGTTCAGGTTTTCACACTAGTTGGTGCCTAATCCACTTCCATATAGTTTCTTTCAAAGCTCAGGGCTCCAGGATTATCTTCTGTATCTCTGTCAATTGGTTTTTCTCTTCTTTGTTGAAAAGGGTGGTCTGTGTCGCTTGTCTGCTTATTCCTCCATCTTACCAGAAATCTCTTTTTTTATATACTCTTAAGAGACTGGGTGGGTAATCTCACCTTCCTTCACTGTCTTTACAGTAGGGACAGGTGCATGCTTCCCGTCGGTTCCTCCGTCCAGGTTGGGGTTGAGGATCTGGGCTGTTCTCTCCTTCCTCTCCACCTGCTGTGTCATCATGTATTCCATCACCACCAGCCCCATGGAGGCCAAGTTGAGCTCCATGATCACCTGAAAGCAGGAGAGAAGGTCAAGATGGGAAGTTGATGAGGTCATTACAGCCTCAGGCATTTAAATGACACCCTACATACACAGCACCATTTCTTCAAAGTTTTGAATTCACATTCACTGATATTCCATGCTTGAAATCTAAAGAATCACCTTTGAAAACAGTCAATAAATATATGAAAATGCAGCTTTATAATGAATTTTTATTAATTCTTTACATATCAGATTATAACACACAATACTGGTGAGGGAAAAAATAAGGGGCATTTTCATATACACCTGGTGGTAAACTGGTATAAACCTTTTTTGTGAAGATTAATTTGGAGTACTATTAAAAATTTAAACGAGTATCTTTTTTGAGCCAGTAATGTCCAATGGATATACTCATGAGTACACAAAGATATGTGACAATAATGTTTTCTGTAGCTTTTAATAACAAAAAACTAGAAATAATCTAAATGTACACATTAAGAAATTAGATAAGAAAATTATGAAATTTATACAACAGACTACTATGTAGGCGCTAAAAAGAAAATTATGTACTGTTAAGCTGCCCAACAAATCTTTTATTCACCCCCTGGTATGTCCAGAGCTAAAGTGCTATGGAACCAACCAAATGGAAATGACTAAAAATAAGACTTTAAGAGATTCCAAACTAGCAACTATTTGAAATGTAAGACAGCCTGAAGGTTGTATAGTACAGAAGAAAACTCATCAGAACAGGAACTAGACAAGGATGCCCGCTATCACCACTTCTATTCAACATTGTACTGGAAGTCCTAGCCAGGGCCATAAGGCAAGAAAGGGAAATC
>NW_006921834.1:3174405-3194105 GCF_000298275.1 Orycteropus afer afer
TGAGACAAAGTATATGTGAACTGCTGTATGAAAAGTGAATTTACTCTGTAAATCTTCACCCAAATCCTAATTAAAAAAAAGAAAACTCATCAACTCTATTTTCCTAAAATGAACAAAACTGTGGCTGAATATCCAACAGAATAGTAAATGTGTATTTTCAATTTTTACCCAATGAGAAGAGCTAGCTTAGGTCAAAGCTAATTCTGCATAGCTAAGCTACACACCCCAGGAAGGTTTTAATTTGGGACTTGATGCTTCTTAAAATACTAGAAAAAGAAAGATAATACTATCTAAAAAGATAGATAATACTATCTAGTATGTCATTTGTTTTTAAAGATAAACTTTGTGTAAATTCACTATACTCTCTCTCCTGGATAATAATACCAATAATGCCACAGATCTGTGGACCAGTGTTTTTCAAACTTTTAAAACTTGAAATTCACAGTAAAAAAATCCGACTTGTGACCATTGACTTAAATGAAACAAGTTTCTCAAACAATACTTACCTTTATTATACATGACATATTCTGAAATTTTGTAGACTCTACTTAAATTATTTTTTTAAGGCTGATCATAACCCATTATATATTGATTTCAGGAACCATTAATGGGTCACATCTGATATTTGGAAAACACTGCTCTAGACCAATGGCTAAAAGTCATGTTTTATAAAAACAGGTAACATAATTCTCAAGTTTTCAAAGCATCTAATATCAGTAAGTATTCACTTATGAAAGCAACCTGTAAATAAGTTAATGACTATTCATACTTAAAATTCTTCTACATGCAAAGTGTCGAATTGGTCTTTTATCTGTTTTATAAGGGAAATTAAGTAAATGGGGTATGTTACGCTTAACATCTAGAAATCTAAGCTCTTGGTTTTTACACTGTACCTAAATCCCCACCTCTTTTCAGCTCATCAATATAATTTTGAGTTATCGTTCCTAAGAATAAGCTCTCCTTTGGGCTTTCTTTTTAACTCTACCACTTTTAGGGATTAAACTAAATGTAAATGTTTTAAAATTTTCATGACACTAGTGGCCACTCATAAAACCAAGACAAAACAAATCAGTACATAACGACCTGTTAAAGACAACCTCAAAATGTCTAGGAAACAGCAGGCAACCTCTAATCAAACAAAAAACATGACAAGGCATTAGAAGGAAAAGCACAAAGGTCTCATTATACATGGAGGAAGAGGAGGCAATAGAATTATCTGAGAAGGAATTAGAAGATATGTTTATAGAACTTTTACAAGAGCCTACGGAATCCCCAAACAGAAACTAGGAGAACACAGAGAATTCCCTGGAAGAATGCAGGAAAATCATTCAGGAACAAAATAATAAGATTAATGCACATTCAGAACTCATACAAAAACAGCAGTTAGAAATCCACAAGATGAATACAAAAATTACAGAATTACACAACACAGCAGAAGCACAAAAGAGTAGGTTAGAACTGGCTGAAGAACGCATTTCCCAAGTAGAAGAAAAATCCCTGGACACCAGCCTGTATGAAGAATACTCAGAACAAAGATTTAAGAGAAATGAAGAAAACCTAAGAATTACATGGGATGACATGAGAAGAAACCACATAAAACTCACTGGAATTCCAGAACAAGAAGAGGTGAAAAAAAAAAAAAAAACACTAATGAATTATTTCTATGAAGCCAGTGTAACCCTGATACCTATATCCTCCTGGTCTTGCCTATTCTAATCCAGTATTGCTCTATTAATGATTCTTAAGATTAACTTTCCAAAGCCTCAAGAGGGCCCTTATGGTTCCAGAAAGTTGTTTTATATGCCCCTGGTTCATTCACAGGAGCTCTGATGGCACAATGGTTAAAGCATTTGGCTACTAACCAAAAGGTCAGTTGTTGAAACCCACCAGCCCCTCTGCAGGAGAAAGAGGAGGTAATCTGTTTCCATAAAGAATTACGGCCCTGGAAACCCTATGGGCGATTGTACTCTGTTCTATAGTGTTGCTATGTGTTGGAATTGACTTGATGGTAGTGGGCTTAATCCATTCACTCAGCTATGCTCCTAGATGACTATTTCACACCATCAAGACCTTATTCATCTTTGTTCTCAGGTGATAACATGCTATTTAATTTACATGCTATTCTAATTTACTTATTAGAAAAACACTTCAATGACTCCCATCACCGTATCTTCCTACCTTTTAGTGTCTGTACTTGTATCCTCTGTCTTGGTTCCTGTTAACATATACGAGCTTTTCATGTTCCTATCCTTCCACTTGGGAGCTCTGGTAGCATAGTGGCTACGGCACTTGACTGTTAACCAGAGGGCTGGAGGTTCAAACCCACCAGCCACTCCTCCGAAGGAAGATGGGGCAATCTACTTCTGTAGTGATACTGCCTCAGAAACCCAAGGAGGGGTCGCTATGAGTCCGACTTGACGGCACATAACAACAACAACATCCTTCCACTTACGTGCAAGGTGCTAAGTCTTTCCATCTCCCAAAGGACATTGCTCCAGTTCTTTTCTTCTCTCTCACCTACCATTTCTGGCAGCATACAGACATGAGTGCCGTCTAACAAAAATTTCCCCTTCACCCTATCTGCTTTGCCAGCTAGTACTCCATTTATATGATTTCCTTTGAAGCAAAACATCTTGAAATAATTTTATTTTCACTGCTTCTAACTCATCCTCTCCTTTCATTTTCTGTCTTAAACTTACTCCAACAGGCTTACATCCCATCTTCCATGAAAACTGCTTTCATCCATGTTAGCAAATGTCTTCTTGATGCCAAATTCCCCTTCTCAGTTCTCATCTTAATTCATCTGTCAGCAACATTTGATGCAGTTGATCATTCTTTCCAATCTATAGCACTTTTTTCTTCTTAACATTCTTCTGGTTTTCCTTTCACTTATCTTCAGTTCTCTTTACTGATTCCTCCTTGTGTCCCCACCCTATAAATGTTGACTACATTTATGAGCTACTAAGCCCAGGGATGGAGCTCTGGTAGCATAGTGCCTAAGGCACTTGACTGATAACCAGCCACCCACTCCTCCAAAGGAAGGTTGGGCAATCCTACTTCCGTAGTGATACTGCCTCGGATGGATACCCAATGAGGGGTCGCTATGAGTCAGATCCGGCTCCAAGGCACAGAGTTGGGTTTTTTTTTGTTTTTTTTTTTTAATGGTGCTAAACTAAGAAGAAGTACTGCAGTAAAAGGTTAAGAATAGGTTTTGGAATAAGATAAACCTAGATATGGATCCCTTTATTACCATTTGATTAGCTTTCTGACAGTGAACAAGTGACTTAACGTCTAAAGGTACCAGTTTCTCCATCTACAAAATTTGGATAAAATATTATCAGTCTGATAAAGTTGTAAAAAAATAATAATATACATAAGGTGCTTTGGCACAATGCCTGTCACACAGAAATCATTCAACACACTGTAGATAGTATTAGAGAAATATCTTGAAGAGTGAGAAACCATAGTGAGGAATCATGGTATAAGATATACAACATTTTGTTTAATCAACTGGTCTTAAAATGTACTTGTTACTGAACGGAAACTCCCTCTAGTGGGGAGGGAGAACTTATCTTCTGACTTACAAACACAATTGGGAAGGCAGGATATTTAGTACTGCCAGTGGATATGGATACTTACCGAATTACTTTTGGAGGATAAAATTCTAAGACTATAAGTCTTCAGAAATAAGACAAGACAAAACTGTGGTGCACATAAGCAAACCAGTATCGTTCATCTATTTTCCAAGGTAACCTAATTCCATTAAAATTTGGGAAGCAATTCATGATTCATCGAAGTTTTCCCTGCCCCATCTTCTACCCAGTTTACCTGGAAGAAGTAAACTTTCTTCTACTTTGTTGAAATGTAGGAATGAAATTCAAGAGAGGCATTAATTTAGTAAAGAGAGAAACAAAAAAATAATATAGTAAAAGAAAAAAAAACTCACTGCCATTGAGCTGATTCCACTCATAGCGACCCTCTTTGGGTTTCCGAGGTGGTAAATCTTTACAGAAGTAAAGATTTGAACCGCCCACCTTCTGGTTAGCAGTCAAATGGTTTAGGCACTACACCACCAGAGCTCCTTAATTAAGATGGCAGGACTCTCTAAAAACTTATCTCCAACTCTTTTCCAAATTTTTACAAAGTAGATGGTCAAAACTAATACCCTCTTGGCTGCCACATCACAAATTCAAGTAATTTTTTTTTTTTTTTTAATATGAAAACTAGGACACAATTTTGAAAACCAAGAGAGGAGTGAAACATTAACAAAACACCAACATCATACTAGAATCAGTTTCCAACCCCTCTTAATAACAGTTTTAGAGAAAGAGTAGTTTTATTCTAAAATACAGCACTGGTTAAGCAATGAAAAAAATTAAAATGCTCCTTTCCATGATGAAAGTAATTATCAAGTCAGAGGCACAATTTAATGACATTTTTGTCCAGCCCAGTGTTTGTCTGCACCATCAGGTTCTGAAATAGCTACAACAGTTATACACTGTTTTCTGAAGGTGCCAAAGTCATGAACTTTCAAGGAGACCACAATAAGTCAAATATTTTATTCCCTCTGAGAAAAAACGTAGGCAACAATAAAATATTATCAAGTAAGAAATTTCCTAGTAACTTTCAAAAGGCTGGTTCCCATGCATGTCCAAAGACATTCCAAAGCTAGGGCTTTCCTTAGCTATTCAATTACTTCTGGGAATGCTTTTGGAAACACTGTGTTCAGTAATTTTAATTCAGTATCAACACAGACAGGCTAAATCTGAAAAGTATACCTATACTAAGCACATACTGGATTTTCTGTAAATGTTTTGTTTTACATAACAGATCTGATCCAAAGAAGTATATCTCAGATCAAGTGTTTATGTGGTCAGCCATGTTGAAACAGAACTTATCACTCAGGTGCAAGGAATATCAGGAATTCAGAATTCAGCCCCAAATTGTTGTTGTTATGTGCCGTGAAGTCAGACCTGACTCATAGCAACCCCTCCTTGGGTTTCCGAGGCGATATCACTACAGAAGTAGATTGTGCAACCTTCCTACCAAGGAGTGGCTGGTGAGTTTGAACAGCCAGCCCTCTGGCTAGCAGTCAAATGCCTTAACCAGAGCTCCTTCAGCCCCAAATAGGAACTAAAATTCTCTAGGAAACAAACAGATGTGTCACAATACATGGCACTTTATCTTATTAAATAATATTAATTTTATCAATCTGATTTTCTAGTCAAAAGTGATCAGAGATAGCAAACTGGACAGAAGAGGGAAGGAGAATTTAAAGGAATAAAAATGTTGTATTGTTAATGGCAGGAAAACTTAAGAGCTTAGAGTAATAAAACATAATACTAAACATTTTTATTATAGGACTTCCAGTAAGATGGAGGAATAGGCAGACAAATGACACAGACCACCCTTTTCAACAAAGAGAAAAACCAATTGACAGAGATACAGAAGATAATCCCGGAGCCCTGAGCTTTGAAAGGAACTAAACAGAAGTGGATTAGGCACCAACTGGTGGAAAAACCTAAACGAAAACAGTGAGTACAGAGACAGTCGGAACTGCAGACTGTCAGCTACTCTAACGGAACCAACAGCCTGAATATTTCCAAGTGGTGTTGGGACCTGAGAATTGACCTAAAGATCAGCCCTGGTCACCAAGGGCTGCAGGGATGACTGCGTTGGTGGCCTATGACTAGAAAGGGAAACAGCAAGGAGGGAGACAACCTGAGCTGTTGAGTTTCCACCGTCCGGAGGGTGCAGCCATTTTAATTGTTTACACACAGCAGCCATTTTGGATATTTAAAGTGGCTGAGGGTGCAGCCATTTTGAATGTTTACAAGTGGTGGCCATTTTGGACATTTAAAGTGATAGCATTCTCATTCAGATTCCAGGGACCTAAGAATAGGCTCTGTTTGCCAGGGTCAGCAGGGACATACCAGAGGCTGACAACAGGAAAGGAGACAGTGCTGTCAACTAATGAACAGAGAAGAGAAGCACAGCACAGTACCCTGCTTGCATAGACAATATACAAACAAAACAGAGAAAACAAAAATCGTGGGCATAAAATCACCAATTAAGTATCAACACAAAAACGTCACAATGCCTCAGAGACAACAGAGCATCACAGTGCACACAAAGAAACAAGATAAAGCAGAAGAAACAAGGAAACAGGATACAGACCCAAAACACATCACCGAGGAAGACGCAGCATTGGAACTCCCTGATAAAGAATTCAAAAGAATTATATTTAAGTATCTTCAAAGGATCGAGAGACAGATCAAGGAAAACACAGACAAAACCCTAGAAGAATTCTGGAAGAAAGAACAAAATGACATAATAAATGAAAAATTAGAAATGATTCAAAATCTACGGAAAGAAATCCAGAAGATTAATACTAAACTGTCAGAAATAGATAACTCATTAAAAGGGCAAAGGAGTAGAACTGATGCAATCAATGGAAGACAGAATTAATGAGATTGAAGACAAATACCTGAACACTTCCTTGGAAAGGGATCAATCCAAAAAAGATCAAAAGAAAATGAACAAAGCCTAAGGTTAATATGGGATACCATCAAAAGGAATAACCTACATGTCATTGGAATGCCAGAATAGGAAGAGAAAAATAAAACCACTGAGAAAATTGTCCAAGATTTGTTGGAGAACTTCCCTGATATGATGAAAGATGAGAATATATCCATTCAGCAAGTCCAACAAACCCCAAACAGAACAGACCTCAAAAGAAAATCACCAAGACATATCATCATCAAACTCACCAAAACCAAAGACAAAGAAAGAATCCTAAGAGCAGCATGGGAAAAATGAAAAGTTACCTACAAGGGGCAAACAATAAGACTAAGCTCAGGTTTCTCAGCACAAACCATGCAGGTGAGAAGACAATGGGATGGTATATATAAAACCCTGAAAGAGAAAAATTTCCAACCAAGAACTATGTACCTAGCAAAACTGTCCCTCAAATACGATGGTGAAATTAGGACATTTCCAGATAAGCAGAAATCAAGGAAATTTGTTAAAACCAGACCAAACTTACAAGAGATGCTAAAGGGAGCCCTTTGGACAGAGAAGCAACAACAGCCAACAACTACTGACCATAAACACACATGATGATATAACCCAGAAACCAACCCAGCTATGGAAGTATCCAAAGTAAAGAAGCCTACAAGATTGTAAACAGGGAACCAGAGACATCAACTGACAAATGAGGACAACTACAAAACAAAAAGAGGGAAGAAAACTGTGTCGTTACAGAACTTCTAGATGGTAGGGATGTCAAGAGAACTACAAGATAGAACGGACTGTTCTAAACTTGGGAAGAAAACTATAAATCACAGGATAATCTCAAAGAAAAATGATAGACCTTCACATCAAAATAAAAAAGAGGACCAGCACAAATATTTAGCAAATACTAAAACAATAGCAACAAAGGAAGTGATAACATGATTCATAAACAAAATGAGCCCAGTGTAGAAAATTTCATGGAACAAAGAAATCAACATCACAAAAAAGCATATTAACAAAAACGACAGCAACTGCTGCGGTGGTCATGTTTGTGTGTCAACTTGGCTGGGCCTGGTTGAGTGGCTGGGCAGCTGATGGTGTTATTCCCCATGATGAGACTGGTGATCAACTCCATGGTGAGATCTACCACAAGCAGCTGAGTAGCTGCTTTGGATATATGGTCTGCTTCCCATTTATAAGCAGCAGCTTTGGGAATGGTCTCCAGCTTGTGGCACGCTTGAACCATGCATGTAGCCGTGTCGTTGTTCAGCAGCCAGCCATGCTCTACAGATCTGGCGACTTACAATAGACTTGAATTAATAGTCTGCCGTATGATTTGGTAATATCCGGGCTGTGCGTTTTTACTTGTCAACCTTGGGCTTGGCAGCCTCAGCAGCCAGCAACTGTCTGAGTGAGGAAAACCTCTAGCTTCAGTGGGCCGGGAGCTGGAGGCAGAACTGAAGCCCAAGGCTGAGGGGCTTTCACCCAGCCCCTAGAGCCTGGCACTTTGAACTCAAGACTTCTAGGCCTCCCGAAATGTAAGAAAATAAACTATTTGTTCAAGCCATCCCATTTGTGGTATATTCTTGTCAGAGCGGCACTAAGTAACTAGAACATTCCTATTTGCCGATAATTACATATCTGGCAAGGGACTTATCTCTAAGATTTATAGAAAACTCCAACACCTCAACACCAAAGGAATTAACAATCCAATCAAAAAATGGGCACCAGACATGAATAGATACTTCACCAGGAGGATATTCAGGTGGCTAGCTATTACATGAAGAGATGCTCATGATCATTGGCCATCAGAGATACAAATCAAAACAGTGACATACTGTCTCACCCCAGCACTGATGGTAAGGTTCAACGAGACAGAAAATAACAAATGCTGGCGGTGATGTGGAGAGACTGGGACTCTCATACACTGCTGTTGGGACTGTGAAGTGATACAACCACTGTGGAAGCAATATGGTGATTCCTTAGAAAGCTGGAATTGGATATACCATTTGACTCAGCAATCCCATTACTAGGTATATATCCTAGAGAGGTGAGAGCCAGGAACAGATATATGCACACTCATGTTCATCGCAGCACTATTTACAATAGGAAAAAGATGGAAACAACCTGCATGCCCATCAGCGGAAGAGTGGATGACCAAACTATGGTACATACACATAATGGAATGCTATGCAGCACTAAAGAATAACGTAGAGTCTGCAAAACACCGCATAATATGGATGAACTTGGAGGACATTATGCTGAGTGAAATAAGTCAATCACAGAAGGACAAATTCAGTATTAGTTCGTTGTTGGCAAGGGTCAAGGAAGGTTTATATATGGAGGGAAACTTTGTTGGTTGCCAGGGGTGGGAGAGAAGGGGAGGGAACACTGGAAAAAAAAATCCATTGACCCATGTTGTTTCAGTTTTGTATATGTCACTGTACATAAAGTATAATTCAATAAAATTCATTAATTAAAAAAAATTATTATATTACCTCCAAATTCATGCCCATATCAACTATTTTGTTATTGTGAGGTACAGTTAATAAAGGAGAGACAGGATAAATACTTCATTGTTTTTAATTACCGGTTTTCAAAATAATGAATTGGTTTCCTAGGACCCTCTAAAAATGGCCAGAAGGTTCTCCTTTTCTTAAAATAAAAATCAGGTTTATTAAGATACAATTTACATATATAATTGACCTTTTCGGTTAAGTTTAGACTAGGGACTCTCAACTGGGCACAAATCTGCTCTCCAAGAGACATTTTTGATTGCCATATCTAGTGCTTCTAAATATTCTACAATGTACAGAATAGCCCACTCATCCCCCACAAAAAAGAATTACCTGGCTCAAAGTGTCAATAGACTAAGAAACCTTGGTCTAGACCAGTTGTTTGGTTACTCTCTGGTGCTGTAACAGAAAATACCACAAATGGGATGGCTTGAAGAAACAGGACTTTATTCTTTTACAGTTTAGAAGCTTTAAATCCAAGTTCAAAGTGTCAGTCTCTAGGGGCTGTGTGAAAGCCCCTCAATCTTGGGCTTCAGTTTTGCCTCCTGCTCCCAGCCCACTGAAGCTGGAGATTTTTCTTCACTCAGACAGCTGCTGGCTGCTGAAACCAATAAACCCAAGGCTGACAAGTGAAAAAGCACAGTCCCAATGTTACCAATCAACACAGCAGGCCATTAACTCAAGTCCATTGAAAGTCCCAAGATTGGCAGAACGTGGCAGGCTGCTGAACGACAACTCAGCTACATGCAGCACGACTCAGATACATGCAGCATTCAAGCATGCCACAAACTTGAGACCATTCCCAAAGCTGCTTCTTAAATACGGGAAGCAGACCATATCCCTAAAGCAGCTAATCAGCTGCTTGTGGTAGATCCCATCATGGAGTTGACTGCCAGTCTCATCATGGGGATTAACTACCACGAGCTGCCCAGCCACTCCACCAAGCCCAGCAAAGCTGACACACAACTTTAACCACCACACGAACAGATACAGTTGTTTAACTGCTATTACAAGCAAGATATTGAACCTTTTTACCCAAAAAAATTCCCTCATGCCTCTTGTAGTCATTTGGTTTCTCTTTATGTATAATGAACTTAATGGATTTAAACATATTTTAGTCCTTTACAGTTATTGTCCTTATTGATGCTCAAACTGACTCACACTTTGGCAATACAAACATATTCATCAAGTCAGATCTTCAGTCCTTTGGACATGATCTCTGTTCTCTTCTTTGCTTCCTTGTGTGAAGACATTCCATGTTTCATATTAATTTTCTGCTCCAGACCTAGAATCAGCTGTTTCTTCAAATATTCCTACTTTCTTTTAACAGATAATAGTATTTAGACACCACAATCTGGTTTTCCAGTTATTTTGGTTATTTGGAGCTCCAGTAGATTCTACAGAAAGGAATCATGACAACACTATTCCCTGAATGTTTTACAAGTTAGTATTAAATTGTCTGTAGCCTTTATACTCGAAGGTCTTTTTGTCTGTATATAAAACTCTTGGCTCATGTTTTATTTCCTTGATTCTCTTCAATTTAATCCATTGTCTTCTGGCACTAAACATGCTGTCAAAAGTGATGATAATTCATCTTCCTTTCACTCATAAGTGATTAGGTCTTTTCTTTTGCTAGTATGCCCAAATGATTTTTCCCCTTCCAGTCCATTAGTTTTCTAGAACATACCCGTGTTGGCCATTCTAAATCAATTTCTCCACATACACTTTGGGAAAGTTTTTTCTGTCATGGCTTTTTCTTCCTTGGCAACTTTGCTTATATGAATGTTGGTTCTTCTCTGCCTTTATTTTATATCATTTTACTTGTTTTCCTCATTTAGCTCTTCTGTTTTAAGTTATTAAAATTAACTTACCAAATTAAAATTTCATTTTATATTGTGTATAAAATATTAAAATTTTATTTTTGCCTTTTTATTTTATCAAGGCATTATCTACTCTGCTTATTTATTAATGTTCCTTTTGAAAGTTCACCTTTATTTGTGAAATTATTTTTTCTTTTATTTCTAATTTTTTTCCTGAGGTCTGTCACTATCTTTTCAAATTCTCCTCTTTTTCAATCATCTCATTTCTGAGTTTTTTTCTAATTTGAATTTATACTTTTCCTTCATAAATTCTATCATTTCCTTAGATTCTTATAGCTCAGTTTGAACCACTAGGTTAGTTTTCATTTGTTTTGTAGACATGTCTTTTCATTGTCCTTTCACTTTCTGAGGGAATCTTTTTCTGGTTTTTTGGCTGCTTTTATTTTCCTAGTAGTAACCTTATGTGGACTCAAGCTCATTTTTAAGTGAAATGAGTTTTCCTGAAATTTTAGGAGGCAAGGTGGCTTTTCTAAGACTCATGGCTCTAGAGCTCTTTCTTCTGTTGTTTTGCAAATTAATAAAAATAAAACAATTTTTTATATTCTTTCTGATATCTACCACTGCTCTTTTCTTACTTTTGTCTATTTTTTTCCCTCCCTGTCCTGCTTATTCCCAGAAGTTTCTCCTCAGTGCAGAACTGCTTTAAAATAGAACCTAATTTTCATAGTTTCAAGAGTTCAATGGACCCAAACTATGCCAGTGCTGTCAGGTATTTTTCTCTGCATTCTCTCTAATTAACTGGATGTTACAAAATCGCCTCCCAGTTTGTTACTGTCCTCCTGTGCTTTCTAGGGAATACCTGTTGATGATTTGGAGGTTCTCCTGTTCTCCCCGCCATCAGAAGCCCCGTTGGCTTCCCACTGCTTCCTCCCTACCTCAGAGATAGCAATAATCTACAGATAATAGTTTGTCTCCACTTGCTGGTATTACAAAGCTCATTGCAGACATATTGGCTTCATTGTAAAGTTTTCAGTTTTGCTATCCTATTCTAGCTTCTGCTGTTTTTAATAAACTTTTTGTGTGAAACAATTTTAGACTTATAGAAAAACTGTAAAAATAGTTCACTAAGTTCCCATATATCCTTCACCCAACTTTCCTTAACATCTTACGTAACTATGGTACATTAGTCAAAACTAATGAATTAATATTTATATACTGCCAGTAACTCAACTATAGACTATGTTCAGATTCCCCACTAACATCCTTACTCTGTTTCAGGATTTCATCCACAATATTGCATTTAAGCATCCTTAGGCTCGTCCAATCTGTGACAGTTTCTTAGTCTTTTTCACCTTGACAGCCTTAAAAAATATACTGCTTAGTATTGTTATTAGTATTAATATTGCAGAATGTCCCTCAATTTGAGTTTATACGAGTTTTTTTCATGATTAGACTGGGGTTATGAGTTTTGGGGAAGAGGTGAAGTAGTGTGCTCATCACTTTTTATCAGGAACTACATGATATCAACAGGTTGGTTGTTGAGAGGTGTCATCAAGTCAGTTTCAACTCACAGCAACCCTATGTGCAACAGAACGAAACACTGCCTGGTCCTACACCATTCTCAGAATCACTGCCATGCTTGGGCCCGTCATCACAACCACTGTGTCAATCCATCTGAATGAGGAAGATCTCCTTTTTCACTAACCCTCTGCTTCACCCAGCATGAGATCCTTCTCCAAGGAGTAGTCCCTTCTGACAACATGACCAAAGTATGAGAGAAAAAGTCTGGCCATTCTCCTTCTAATGGCATTCCAGCTGTACTTCCTCCAAAACATATTTCTTGATTCTTCCAGCAGTCCATGGTACATTCAATATCTTTACCAACACAATTCAAATGCATCAATTCTTCTGTGGTCTTCCTTACTCACTGTCCAGATCTCACGTGCATATGCTGCTGTTGTTGTTGTGTGCCATCGAATCAGACCCAACTCATAGTGATCCCTCCTTGGGTTTCCAAGGCAGTATCACTATGGAAGTAGATTGCCCCATCTTCCTTCCAAGGAGTGGCTGGTGGGTTTGAACCGCCAGCCTTCTGGTTAGCAGTCAAGTGCCTTAGCCACTATGCTACCAGAGCACATGCATATAAAACTACTGAAAATACCATGGCTTCAAAATGTGTTATAAACTGCTTCATGGAAAATGAATTTAGTCTGTAAACTTTCACCCAAATCACAATCAATCAATAAATAGAAAATTATCATGGCTTGGGTCAGGTGCATCTTAGTCTTCAAAGTGGCATTTTTGCTTTTAAGCACTTTAAAGAGGTCTTTTGCAGCAGATTTACCCAATACAATACATTGTTTGATTTCCTGACCGCTGCTTCCATGGGCACTGATTGTGCATCCAAGTAAAATGAAATTCCTGACAACTTCACTATTTTCTCCATTCTTCATGATGTTGCTTATTTGTCCAGTTGCTTTCTTTGTTAAGATGTAATTCTTACTGAAGGCTGTAATCTTTTATTTTCATCACTAAGAGCTTCAAGTCATCTTCACTTTTAGCAAGCAAGGTTGTGCCACCTGCATACTACAGGGTTGTTAATGAGTCTTCTTCCAATCCTGATGCCACATTCCTCTACATACAGTCAAGCTTCTTGGAATTTTTGCTCATCATACAGATCAAGTAAGTATGGTGAAAGGATAAAACCCTGATATACATCTTTCTTGATTTTAAACCATTCAGTATTTTGCCCAAGAATAAATAAGACATACATACAGACCACTCAACCCAGGCTTTTGCACCCACATACTCTGGAGAAGCACCCCTTGGAGCAATCGACCACAGGGCATCAGAGGAGCAACATATGGACAGAAGAAATGCAGGACACACAGAAGTGCATAACTATGAGGGACATAGGGAGGAGGAGGGGAGGAGAGTGGGTTAGAGTTGGGAATGGTAATTGGGGAGTGAAACCAAATGTACACAAAACGTTGAATGTAAACCAAACTCTGCTCTGTAAACTTGCACTTAAAACACAACAATAAATAAACCATTCAGTTTGATTCCCTTGTTCTATTCGAATGACTCTTTCTCGGTCTATGTACAGGTTCCGCACGAGCACAATTAAGTGTTCTGGAATTCCCATTCTTCACAGTGTTACTCATAATTTGTTATGATCCACACAGCTGAATGCCTTTGCATAGTCAATAAAACATGGGTAAACATCTTTCTGGTATTCTTTGCTTTCAGCCAAGATCTATCTGGCATCAGCAAAGATATCTCTCATTCCATGCCCTCTTCTAAATCCAGCTTGACTTTCTGGCATTTTCCTGTCAATGTACTACTGCAACCATTTTCTGAATTATCTTCAGCAAAAATTTACTTGCATATAATATTAATGATATTGTTTGATAATTTACACATTCTTCTGGATCATCTTTCTTGACAACTGGCACAAATATGGATCTCTTCCAGTTGGCTGATCAGGTAATTGTCTTCCAAATTTCTTGGCATACACAAGTTAGCACCTCCAATGCTGCATCTGTTTGTTGAAACATCTCAATGGGTATTCCATCAATTCCTGGAGCCTTGTTCTTTGCCAATTCCTTCAGTGCTGCTTGGACTTCTTCCTTCAATACCACTGGTTGTTGATCATACACTCCCTCCTAAAATGGCTGAACGTCAACCAATTCTTTTTGGTACAGTGACTCTGTGTATTCCCCTTCCATCTTCTGATGCTTCCTGTGATGTTCACCTTTTTGCCCATGTTGTTGTTGTTGTTATGTGCCATCAAGTTGGACCCGACTCATAGCGACCCCTCCTTGGGTTTCCGAGGCAGTATCACTACGGAAGTAGATTGCCCCATCTTCCTTCTGAGGAGTGGCTGGTGGGTTTGAACTGCCAGCCTTCTGGTTAGCAGTCAAGTGCCTTAGGCACTATGCTACCAGAGCTCCTTTTGCCCATAGACTCCTTCAATACTACAATTCAAGGCTTGAAATTTTCTTCATTTCTTTCAGCCTGAGAAGTGCTGAGCATGTTCTTCCCCTTTGATTTTCCAACTCCAGATCTTTGCACATTTTATTATAATACTTTGTCCTCTTGAGCTGCCCTTTGGAATATTCTGTTCAGGTCTTCTATATTTGCTTTAACTACTCTCCACTGAAAACAAATTTCAGAATCTCTTCTGATACCCATTTTGATCTTTTCTTCCTTTCCTGTCTTTTTAAAGACCATTTCCTTTCTTCACGTATGATGTCCTTAATGTCATCCCACAACTTGTCTAGCCTTCAGGCACTGACTGGTGTTCAGTACATTAAATCTATTCTTAAGATGGTCTCTAAAATCAGGTGGGATACACTCAAGATAGTATTTTGGTTCTTGTGGACTTGTTTGAATTTTCTTCAGCTTTAACTTGAACTTGCATATGAGCAATTGATGGTTTGTTGCACAGTTGACCTAATTATATAAACGTTTATCATTAATAACACATGTATTTACAAATCAAAACCAAAACCAAACTCAATGCCACTGGGTTGGATCAGACTCACAGCGACTCTTGCTTGGGTTTCTGAGGTGGTTATCACTACAGAAGTAGACTGCCCAATCTTCCTTCTGAGCAGTGGCTGGTGGGTTTGAACCGCCAGTTTTCTGGTTAGCAGTCAAATGCCTTAGGCACTATGCCACCAGAGCTTCTGTATTTACAGGTAGGTCTAGGCAAAAAGGAATATACCCATAATCATGTGTAAGGATGGCAAATGATGTTTCTACACACATATTTGTATGTGCTGTAAGAATGTCCACATATGTAATAGAGCTAACAAGGGGCAAAGTTATAACTTCATAGCCACAGGCAACCACCATGAAGGAGCAAGTAATTGAACCTTTGGGCTCAAGACCATGGTCACAGGGAACATCAAGCTCAATTGGCATAATACACTACACAAAAACATTGTTCTCCATTCCACTTTGGTGAGCAGTGACCAGGGTCTTAAAAGCTTGCGTATGGCCATCTAGATGCAACAATGGGTCTCTCTTCATCCAGAGCCAAGAAGAATGAAGAAAACCAAAAAATAATGGAAACAATTAGTCCAAGGGACTAGTGGACCATGCAAACCTCAGTCTACATGACCCTAAAACCAGAAGAACTAGATGCTCGGCTACCACTGTCAACTTCTTGAAAAGGGATCAAAACATGAGAGTCTACATTCCCGTGGCTTTCAGCCAAACTGTAGACAGGTATATAGGGTGAACATTTACATCAGAAAGATACACTCCTTAGAATGATCAATCATGGGAGAACAGAAGGGCAGTATTTGCACAGGGAGG
The DNA here is from genome assembly GCF_000298275.1 of Orycteropus afer afer. NCBI lineage: Eukaryota > Metazoa > Chordata > Mammalia > Tubulidentata > Orycteropodidae > Orycteropus > Orycteropus afer. The sequence goes on from NW_006921834.1 coordinate 3,190,580, forward strand.
TAGCTCAGGGGGCAGAAATGCATAGGAAAGAATGACACAGGGAAGAGGTAACTACAGGGAGGAAGTGTGAAGAGAGCTGTTACTTTGTGGGAAATTGCAGTCAATGTCATGAAACAAAATGTGTATGAACTGCTATATAGAAAATGAATTTGCTCTGTAAACTTTCACCCAAATCACACACACAAAAAAAAGAACACATACATTTAAACCATATTCAAAGTTTTGCATGACTAGGTAGAGACATTTGAAACATTAAAGGCCATTTTTACATGCTTATGAGGTGGGATAAGAAAGCTGTATAAGAAACCTCACACTACTATCAGTAACTGTTGATTGGTTTAAAAAAGGTAGAGGGAACAAAAACCTGCATCAATGACAATTATATGTGCAGCTGAACTTACTAGTATTTTTACTTGAGGAGCTGACATTTGGCATTTCTTTTTTTTTTTTTCCCTTTGAATCTTTGTTATGTTGTTATACTCTACACTGTTTAAATGCTTCTAAATTTTATGCAGTTAAAATAAAGGAAACAAACAAAAAGTCATCCCATTTTCTAAGGCAACCCTATGAAATAATTTATATTGTGGAAGCATAGACTGTGTTGCTACATAAATGAGACTGGGACTCTCAAATGTAGAACTATATTTAAAATGAGACTATGTTGAAAACAGTAAATACCCAATAAATGTGATGAATTGGGGGAGTACCTACAACCCAAAAAATTGAGCCTATGTGCTTTCTTACTTTTGAAAGTATAAACAGTGTTTTACAGATTTAAGAACTTGCTTTTCACATCTTAGAAAATAGGTAGTTTTCCTTATACACAGGGAAAAACCAGTTCAAAGTCTCTCACCAGTAGGTGTCACTGTAACTAAGTGAGTACCCACTGCCAGTGAAGTCCACCCTCACAGGCAAGAAGTTTAAGGAAGAAGAAGAGGGAGAGGGAAAGTGGCACATGCGTATAGGACACAAATTTTAAATGGGACCATTTGAGAAAGTATAAAATAATTCTAATGTCTCTACATCGAAACTACCTTTTTTTTTTTCCAGCTTTGGTAATGTTTCCTTACTATTTTTTTTTACATCATCCATTATGAATCCAAAGAGATAGATTGATTTCTCCATTTTTCATGTCCAAGAAAATTTAAGGATTTGGAAATTTGATCACTGTTATTAACATTAGAAGCCTGAAGGCACAGTGATTAAGTGCTCATCTGCTAACCGAAAGATTAGTGGTTCAAACCCATCAGCTGCTCTGGGGAAGAAAGACATTGCAGCCAGTTTCTGTAAAGATTACAGCCTTGGAAACCTATGGGGTCCTACAGGGTCACTATGAGTCAGAACTGACTCAATGGCAAGAGGTATTATTTGGTGATTAGTAAGATACTGAGAATCTAATGAATTCTAAGACTTTCACCTATTTCCCATCCCTGCCAATACCATTCCATAGGGAAAATTGTTTTTCAAGACAGAGAAATTAATCAAAAGTTCTCTTATCTTCTCCCCCAAGGAGTTCTGGTGGAGCAGTAGTTAAAGAACCATTTTCAGCTGCTAACCAAAAGATTAGTGGTTTGAACCCACCAGCTACTTCCCAAGAGAAAGAGGAGGAAGTCTGCTTCCATAGAGATTTACAGCCTTGGAAACACTATGGGGGCCTTTCTACTCTGTTCTACAGGATCACTATGAGTCAGAACCCATTCGATAGCCAACAAGGTTTAGTTCTTTTGGTTTTATGGAGCAGAGCACTTACTGTGTGCTATGGAGCTCTGATGCAGTGGTTAAGGCATTTGGCCACTAACCAAATGGTCGGTGGTTCAAATTATTAGCCGCTCCAAAGAAGAAAGATGAGGCACCCTCTTCTGTAAAGATTTACAGCCTTGGAAACCCTATGGGGGTTGCTATGAGTCGGAATCAACTGGATAGTAGCAGACTTTTGGTTTCGTTGATCTTCTCCCCTAGCTCTCACCATAGTTATGATTTCCTGGGGAAAGCTAGTAACTTTAACATCCCTCCCCAAACTACCTACAATTACCTATTATTATTCACATTGGTAAAATTAAAAATTCATTCAAACATGTAAGTACATACCATATACAGAGAAAAGGTAGTAGAGGGAGCATAAAGGTTAAGAATATAGTCAGTTTTTGGTTTAGTAAAAGAATAGGAAGATTGTTCCATGTTGCTGTTGTTGTTAGGTGCTGCCAAATTGGTTCTGACTCATAGCAACCCTACGTACAACAGAAATGAAACACTGTGTGGTCCTGTGCCATCCTCACAACCTTTGCTATGCTTAAGCCCATCATGGCAGCCACTGGGTCAATCCATCTCATTGAGAGTCTTCCTCTTTTTCCTTGACCCTCCATTTTACCATAGGAGAGTGATAAAATTATTTTGGGATTTTATTTCACAACCCTGTTATTTTCCTGAATTAAAGGAGGTATTAACACAATTAACTCCTCCTGTTTGGGTTTTAATCCAATTCTTATGACTTTCAGACTACATATCTATTGATTGATATTTAAAATTACTGAGAGACTTTGATGCTTAAAATTAAGGTGATCTATTATTACATACACAAGGAGCTCTGGTGGTGTAGTGCCTAAGGGATTTGACTGCTAAGCAGAAGGTTGGCAGTTCAAACCCACCAGCCACTCCTTGGAAGGAAGATCGGACAATCTACTTTCGCAGTGATACCGCCTAAGAAACCCAAGGAGGGTCACTATGGGTCGGATCCGACTTACTAGCAGTGAGTTTGGTTTGGTTTATTACATACACACTATAATATACTATGTTGTTGTTGTTGTTGTTATTTGCCATCGAGTTGGCCCCGACGCATAGCAACCCCTCTTTGGGTTTCGGAAGCAGTATCACTATGGAAGTAGGAATGCCCAACCTTCCTTCCGAGGAGTGGCTGGTGGGTTTGAACCGCCAGCCTTCTGGTTAGCAGTCAAGTGCCTTAGGCACTATGCTACCAGAGCTCCTATAATATACTATATAATAGTTCAATAGGACAAATCTATGCTAAATTTCTGGTTTCACCACTTAGCCAAGTGACTCTGAGCAAATTACTTAGCCTTGCTAAGCCTGTTTCCTCAGTACTAAAAAGGATATATTGTACTTTTTAACATACAATGCACCCACGCAAATCACATACATAGCGCTTAGGAAACTAACAGGTGAAGGGGTTGTACACACATGTTATTTGCATAAAATATGGAATTATATTAGATTAAAAAATAAAATTATAAAGCACACTTAACATTGCTCCTGGCATGACAGACATTTCATAAATTATATACATTAGGAAAAGAAAAAGATGTCTAATTATGGCATATAAATTATAAATGTTTTTTTCTTCCATTTATACATGCAACTTTACTACCCATGTAGGAAGTCTTTTGTAATATCAAATGCAATTGTCAGTATCTCAAAAATAGCAGCAATAGGAGGCGGGGCAAGATGGCGGACTAGGCAGAAGGATTGCACAGACCCTCTTCAACAAAGAAAAGGGAAACCAATTAACACA
>NW_006921834.1:3196625-3204632 GCF_000298275.1 Orycteropus afer afer
AATAGCAGCAATAAGCGGGGCGTGTACCCAAGAACAAGTATAGGGTTGGCAGACAATGGTCCTATAAGTTTATGTGTATGGTCTGAATTCGCATGTGTATAGTAGAGCTGACAAGGGGCAAGGTTGTAGTCACTTCTTGGTCACAGCCAGCTACCAAGAGGGACCGAGTAGTTGAACCTGTGGGCTTGGGACCACAGTTGCAGGGGACATCAAGCTCAATTGGCATAACACACTACACAAACATTGTTCTACCTCCTACTTTGGCAAGTAGCGACTGGGGTCTTAAAAGCTTGCAAGCTGCCATCTAGATGCAACGATGGGTCTTTCCACATCCAGAGCAAAGAAGAATGAAGAAAACCAAAAAATCATGGAAACAATTAGTCCTAGCAACTGGTACACCATCCAATCTGCAGCCTGTACGACTATGAGACCAAAAGAACTAGACGGTGCCCGGCTACCAATGTCAACCACTTGGAAGGGGATCTATGAAGGAGATCCTGGATAGAGAGGGAGAACAATGTAGAACAAAACTCATAATCGTTTGAAGAAAAAAAAAGGGGGGGGGGGACCAGGTTTGCTGGTCCGATAGAACCTGGTGGAATCACTGAGACGATGCCCCTACCTGCCCTTCAGGTCTGGAATTGAAACCACGCCTGTGGCTTCCAGCCAACAACAGACAGGTATATGAGTTGAACATTTCCCTGAGGTAGATACACTCCCTAGAGAGAACAATCATGGGAGAAAGAAGGGCTGCTTATGCCCAGGGAGACAGCTCAAGGGGCAAGAGTGCATGGAGGGATGGACACAGGGAAGAGGTAACTATAGGGAGGAAGTGGGAGGGGAGCTGTTGCATTGTGGTAAACTGTGGTCAAAGTCATGAGACAAAGTGTATGTGAACTGCTGTACAGAAAGTGAATTTGCTCTGTAAATTTTCACCCAAATCACAATAAAAAAAAAAAATAGCAGCAATAAAATACTATAAAATTAAAAATGAAATGTACAGGAATCTACCATTTTATTTCTTGTTACTGGATTTACCACTGAAAAAGGATAATCAACCATGTCAGAGCCTTCAAGTTACACTTCATTAAAAATAGCTTGAGGTTGATTAATAATGCAGAAATAACCTTTCTGAATGTATAATGCTGTCTTAAAGGAAGAAACAATGTACAAGCAGTCCCCAGGTTATGAACACCAGGACTTACATTCAACCCATAGTAATGAATCAACACTACTAAATCTATTATATTAAAAATTTGAGGTACATACTGAAAAAGAAATAAGGAAATCAATACCATTTACAATAGATACCAAAAAAATAAAATACTTGTGAATAAATCTTACCAGGGACACAAAAGATCTGTACAAAGAAAACTACAAAAGACTACTTCAAGAAACCGTAAGAGATCTACATAAATGGAAGAACATACCATGCTCCTGGACAGGAATACTGAACATTATGAAAATGTCAACTGTCCCCAAAGCAATCTATGCATTCAATGAAATCCAAATTCAATTCTTTAAGGATATGAGAAAAAGAATCACTAACTTTATATGGAAAGCAAAGGGACCTTGGATAAGCAAAGCACTATTGAAGAACAAAAAAGCTGGAGGTCTCACACTCCCAAATCTTAAAACCTACTATATAGCCACAGTAGTCAAAACTGCCTGATATTGGTGCAATGACAGACACATAGACCAACGGAATAGAACTGAGAATCCAGAAATAGATCCATCAATCTATGGTCAGCTATTTTTGGCAAAAGGCTGAAATTCATTAAATGGAGGAAGAGACTGTTTAACAAACGGTGCTGGCAAAACTGGATAGCCATTTGCAGAAAAATAAAACAAGATCTCTACCTCACACCACACACAAAAACTAACTCCAGACGGATCAAAGACTTAAATGTGAAACCTAAAACTATAAAGTTCCTCAAGGGAAAACTAGGGGCAAATTTAGGTACCCTAATATATGGCATAAATAGGCTATCAAGCATAATCCAAAATGCACAAACAACAGAACATAAACTAGATGAAAGGGACCTTCTAAACATTAAATTTTTATGTGCTCCCAAAGACTTCTCCAAAAGAATAAAAAGAGAACCTACAGATTGGGAAAAAATATTTGGCAATGACATAGCTCACAAAGGACTTATGTCTAGAATTTATAGAAAACTCCAATACCTCAACAACAAAGACAAACAATCCAATTAAAAAATGCGTAGAACACATGAATAGAAACTTCACCAAAGAGGATATTCAGGCAGCCAACAAACACATGAAGGAATCCTCAGGATCATTAACCATTGTTGTTGTTGTTGCTGTTATATGCTGTCGAGTTGGCCCTGACTCATAGCAACCCCTCCTTGGGTTTCCAAGGCAGTATCACTACGGAAGTAGGATTGCCCAACCTTCCTTCCGAGGAGTGGCTGGTGGGTTTGAACCGCCAGTCGTCTGGTTAGCAGGCAAGTGTCTTAGCCACTATGCACATAGGCAACCTAAAAACCTTAAACTCAAGTATCCCAGAGATTCTCACTAACAAGATAGGTAGGACTGAAGAAATATGAATATAGTACTTATATATCATGTTCTATGAATAAAGTTCCATTAACAGTAATAGAAATCAAAAAGGGGAGAGGACTACTCAGAATCCTACCATTCTAACATTAATCATTTTTCCATCTTATTCCTTCAATAACTACTCATATGTACAAATAAGCTTTATCAATTTATAACCGTAATATAGTCACATTATGCATAAAAATCTGATTAACAGAGCAACTCTTCAGATCCATACCATCCTAAGATCCCTGAAGTGACCATTTAAATAAATAGGCATTTACACGTTGGGTACGTTTTTTATAATAGATCTCTCTAAATTTATGCATGAATAGTGGCCCTACCACAATTATATAATCTGATATACTACAGCTGGTATTTCAACCCCCAATATATAAACTCTAAGGCTCTCTGGTGATGCAGTGGTTAAAACACTGGGTTCCAAACCAAAAGGATGGCAGTTTGAACTCACCAGCTGCTGTGAGGGAGAAAGATAAAGCAGTCTGCTTCTGTAAAGATTTACAACCTTGGAGACACTATGGGTCAGTTCAACTCTGTCCTATAGGGTCACTAGGAGGCAGAATCAACTCGACAGCAGTGGGTTTTGGTTTATAAATAACTTTTTACGTGACAGACAGACTTCATCCTGTCTTAATTTGTCCAGATTACTAGGTAACTACTAAAAGCAGATAACTAGTTTTATACTTGATGCTGCAAAAAAAAACCACATCACAGCTATAAACTGCCAACGTGTGTATGACAACAGGATTGAAGACTGAAAAGTTACTTCATGAAAATATGCATCCCAAAGAGATCATGACTTGATAAAACCAAATAGTTCAGCAGCAATGTTAAAAAGGAAGACAAACATACTTTCTGTGTTTTAATAGTATTGGTAATGAATTATTTTGTGAACTGGGGTATAGGTAAAAGAATATCCACTGCCACAAAACCAATGTTCTATACCTTACTTTGGCAAGTAGCAACTGGGGTCTTAAAAGCTTGTAAGTGGCCATCTAAGGTACAACTATTGGTCTCTCCCCATCCAGAGCAAAGAGTGGAGAAAATTACTCAAAGGATGAATGGACCATATGATCCCTAGCCTCCCCAATTCTAAGACCAGAGAACCAGATGGTGCATGCTATCACAGATGACCACTCAGAAAGGGATCACAATATGAGGTCCCAGATAGAGTGGAAGAAAAATGTGGAACAAAACTCAAAATCATAAAAAGACCAGGCTTATTGGTTTGATGAAGACTGGTAGAACCCCAGATACTATGGCTCTTAATTCGACACCCTCCAAGCTGGAAAGTGAACTCAACTCTCGTGACTCAACTTCCAGTCAAATGACAGACAATCCTATAAGGTGAAGGGTAAGACTAGCAGGGTATGCATTCATTAGAACAATTAACCGTACAAGTTAAAGACAGCAGCATTTGCTCAGGGATAGAGCTAGGAAGGCAGGAGGGGATGGGACAAAAGGATGAAGGGAAGTGGTGGGCATGGAGAGGAATTGAGAAGAGTCCTGTTCCATTGTGGGAATTTTGGTGAATGTCACAAAACAAAATATGTATGGATTGCTGAATGGAAAACCAATTTGCTCTGTAGACTTTCACCCAAATCACAAAAAAGAAAAAAGAAATCAAGTAACGTATTGAGAAAAAAAAAAAAAAAAAAAAACCATTGCACTACCCTTTATACCTGCTTAAACTCAAATTCACTGCCACAGAGTCAATTCCAACTCAAATGACCCCCACTGGGTTTCCAAGGCTATAATCTTCATGAAAGCAGACTGCCTCATCTTTCTTCCATGGAGTGGCTGGTAGGTTCAAAACACCAACCTTTTGGTTAGCAGCCAAATGTTTTAACTACTACACCAGCAGAGCTCCTCTGATACCTGCTTCTTGTTGTTGTTGTTGTTGTTTGCCATCGAGTCAGCCCCGACTCATAGCGACCCCTCCTTGAGTTTCTGAGGCAGTATCACTACGGAAGTAGGATTGCCTAACCTTCCTTCTGAGGAGTGGCTGGTGGGTTTGAACCGCCAGCCTTCTGGTGAGCAGTCAAGTGCCTTAGGCACTATGCTACCAGCACTCCTTGATACCTGCTTAGATGTCTTAAATTATTTCATAATAATTTTTAAGTTTTTTTTTTTTTGAGGGGATAGGATAGGTGAAAGACAGGTATTTATTGAGCATAAGAAATGATAAAAGGTAGTAAAACAATACTTTATGAAAATCAAGTTCTAGAAAGATAAATGGGGAAAATACGTTTTTCAATTTACAGAAAATCAAATTAACTTTTAAAACAGAAATAGGGAGAGTAAAATAATTCACTTAAATAGGAAATTGAGAAATCAAATAACCACTTAGATGGAGTATCAACAGGGAGTTCATCAAAGAGAATGTTTTTCTAGCAAACATTCTGTAGAGAAAACATAGGTATATACTCTACAGCAACTGTGTAACCATGCTAATGATGCTAATGAGCTTAAGAAACAGAAAATCACAGGTAATCCTAAAAACCTTCTCCTCTACCAACAACCATTTTTACCAGAATGGCTTCTGAAAGAACAAAGCACATTGGCTGGAGTTTAACTCCTCTGGTAGTGGTGCTTTAATGAATAGAAACCAAAAACCAAACCCACTGGCTGTCAAGTCGAATCCAACTCATTGACACCCCCGTGTGTTTCTGAGGTGGTAAATCTGCACAGATCATGTCCAGTCACCCTTCCACTGAGTGGCTGGTGGGTTTGAACCACCAATCTTCTGGTTAACAGTTAGATGCCTTAGGCACCGTGCTACCAGAGCTCCTGCTTTAATGAATAGACCAATGGAAAAGAAATGTAAAGGGCAGCAAAGAATGTAAAAAACTGGACACTTAAACAACTTGAAAATTCAACCTTGAACTAAAAAAGTTAATTCTACTTTTAACTGGGAGAAAGGACTGCAAAGAATTACACTTTAAGAGAAGGGAATTAATACATGTTAAGCACCTATTATGTGTTTTCATAATGCTATTTCATTTACTCCTAATAATCCCATGAGGTAAGTATCAGTACTAACTCTTCTTCTACAGACAAAGAAACCTCATCTCAAAGAAGGTGAAGAACTTCACCTAAATCACATAGCCATATATAAGAAGCAAAGTTATGATTCGAACCCTATTCTATCTGCCTACAAATCACATGCTCTCAACTTTCATGTCCACATACTAAATATCTCATTCAGGACATAAAGGCACAAATCTTCTTTTCTTCTCACAAAAGATTTGCAATCAATTACTGTTCCTTTCAGAGTTGGAGTTTATTTCCCCCTTCAATTTCATCAGATTAAGGACTACGCTCACAGCCAAATTATTCAGCCATACTATACAGGATGTGAGAGGCTCATCTGCAAAACCAGTATGTAAAAAAGAAAAACAAAAAAACACAGTATTTTGGGTTTAAGATTCCACTTACATTAATTTGTGACATCCCACCCTCCACACGTTAAGGGAAATAATATAGCAATGACTGGCTGCTTCTCACTGTGAGCTCTCTTTCTCTGTCCCTCATTCTCTCCATCTCCTTGGTCCTAGCGGTCCAGTTCATCCTCATTAGCCATGCCAGGAAGGGCCATGACTCCAATGAGGATCTTTCTAAGGAGTTCTCATCTCGAGATGTTTGATTTGCATCTGTCTAATGGAGCTCTGGTGCCATAGTGCCTAAGGCATTTGACTGCTAACCAGAAGGCTGGCGGTTCAAACCCACCAGCCACTCCTCGAAGGAAGATGGGGCAATCTACCTCCATAGTGATACTGCCTCGGAAACCCATGGAGGGGTCGTTATGAGTCGGGTCTTACTCAATGGCACATACCACCACCACCACCACCACCACCCAAGAAAATGCTAATCAAATGGGAAAATGTATTTGAAACAATTTAATGAAGCTGTATATTGTACTTTCAAAGAGTCACTTCATTTTTCCTCGCAACAGCAGTGTAACAATGGAGAAAAAAGCAGTAGCCTTTAGCAAGCTCCGCAGTTTATTGATAATACCAGTATTACACAGGACGTAGGGAATAAAATTGGGGGTGCTGTGGAGGGAGGTATTGGAAAATCAGAGACGTGATACAATATGATTCATTTATAAAAAGAACCTCATTCATGTGCAATAAGTAGGTTTCATTATCAGCCCCCATTTCTGCTTTTAGAAGACAGCTGTGTGGGCCTGGTGGAGGTTTTGAAGAACATAACTAGAAAAGTCTCTGAAGAACCCGACTACCTGATACAACAGAAAGCTTGTTTTCCCAAGCATAACCTTTATATTTTTGTCTCCTCTAGGTACAATCTGTTTTTCTAGTCACAGCCTTGTGGAGCATGCTGAATGTCAGGGATCTCCAATCTGCCACTAGATCCTGGAACACCTCACTTTTAAAAGAAGTCTTCTGATGATAGAACACTGCCAGTCTTTCAGTAGCATTCTCATTAAAAGAATCATTCTGGACAGCGCTATACATAGGATTGAGGCTTCAAGAAAGGTAAACAAAATGAAAAGTTCACTATAAATGTGTTGCTTGACTTTTTGGAAAAGGATAAAAGTTTTGGCTGGCACTACTTTTAAAAAGCACCAAATTTCTTTGCAAGCAAAACAATGAAACTAGATAGTCTATAGAGTAAAGATTCTCAGTATCAAGAAAGTGTGGGCAATAAAGGTGCCTATTTCATGTAATGCCTCTTACAGTGGTTCTTAAATATCTACTTTTTTTTTTTTTTTTTTTTAACTTTTATTGTGATTTGGGTGAAAACTTACAGAGCAAATTCACTTTCCATACAGCAGCTCACATACACTTTGTATCATGACATTGACTGCAATTTCCCACAATGCAACAGCTCTCCTCCCACTTCCTCCCCAGTAACCTTTTCCCTGTGTCCTTCTCTCCCATGTACTCCTGTCCCCAAGCTGTTTCCCTGTGTTAAATATCTACTTTTAAAATTCTTAAGGTAAAAAAATAAAATTTAATAAGAAAAATTTCTATGTGAAGGCATATCTAAATAACGTGATATGAAAATACTCTGTCGTGTCTCCATTTAGGTTATCTCAAAAATTTTAAGACTTAAGCCAATTAGTTGTCAGAATGTTCTCTGTAATACATCAAGGAACCAGCAGAAATTTAACATGAGTTGCACCTGAACTTGCTTTGTGTTTCAGTTAGAAATAATGCACTGTGATGGCATGTTCAAGCTTTATTAAGACAGCTTTGACCAACCATTTGACTAAAAGTTTAATTATCACTATAGCAAGATGCTTGGTCATGCTGCAGTCTTGTAAGCATCTGTATGTAAACTAGAGATGAGAAGTATCCATTGTCTGTGGGCCTATAAGTTCATGTGAATGATCAGAATTCCCAGGTGTATAGTAGAGCTGACAAGGGGCAAAGTTATGGTCATTACTTGGTCACAGCCAGC
>NW_006921834.1:3205230-3209594 GCF_000298275.1 Orycteropus afer afer
CATTGTAAATTTTGGTCAATGACATGAGACAAAGTATATGTGAACTGCTGTATGAAAGTGAATTTACTCTGTAAATCTTCACCCAAATCCTAATAATAAAAAAAAAAGTATCCATTGTCTGGAATGTCAGGACAATTGTCATTTTCTGGGCCTTAAAGGGTCACTCACTGAATTCATTCCAATAAAAGGAAACACTTTCCAGCAAGTAGCCTTCTTTGCTTTCTTTGGCTTTTTATGCATCAGTAATTAAAACTGAGAGGTAAGCAATTACCAGTTACCTAAGAATGATCCATCTTTGAAAGGATGCTCAAATGCATTGTATATCATGACTTTTCTTGGGTAATGTTAACCAACAGCAATTCCTATCTCAAGTCTCTAACCCCTGACCTCCATTTTAAACACCTAATTTTATAAATATTTAAGATTTAAGTAATGTAAAAGCAGCTTGGGATCAGTTAGAATGTACTGATATTCTTAGCTCCGTTAGGTTAAGAAATTAGGAAACTCTCAATAAAAAAACTGCTCATGTAGAAAAATTTACAATGCAGTTCTGACTAAAAATATATATGGAAATGTGGGATGGCAGTTCAAACCCACCAGCCACTCCCCAGAAGGAAGATGGGGCAATCTACTTCCGTAGTGATACTGCCTTGGAAACCCAAGGAGGGGTCGCTATGAGTCGGGGCCGACTCGATGGCACATAACAACAACAACAACATATGTTTGTTATAGAGGTCAAAGGAATCCCTGAGAAGTGCAAATGGTTAAAAGCTTAACTACTAGCAGAAAGACTGGTGGTTCAAAACTACCTAGAGGCCTGGAGAAAAAAGACCTGGTGATCTGCTTCTAAAAGGTCACAGCCTTGAAAACCCTATGGAGTAGTTCTACTCTGCACACATGAGGTCACCATGAATCAGAATCAACTAGACTGCAACAAACACAGAAGCTAAAGGTAAAGGTATAAAAATACATATGAAATATTATTTTGTATATTCTTTCATGCAACAATGTTTTTCTCTACGAATACATAAAAACTAAGGATTTAATAGTGAAGAAACAAAAATATCATCAAGTAAATTATGGTATTTATATATTTCTCTTCTACCTTTTCCACGCTATAGCTTTTACAATTTGGACCAAAAAAACTAAAATCATACCTATGGCCATTGAGTTGATTCCAACTCATAGCCACCCTGTAGGACAGAAAGGAAATGCCCCATAGGTTTCCAAGGCTGCAAATCTTTACAGAAGCAGGCTCCATCATCTGTCTCCCATGGAGTGGCTGGTGGGTTCAAACCATCAACCTTTTGGTTAGCAGGTGAATGCTTTATCCATTGCACCACCAGAGCACCTTATTTGGGCCAAAACCGTATTAAATAAAAAGATACGCAGTTAAGAACACAGAAATGCACGGTGGCATTTTTAATGATAATGATAGTAATAATCTGACAACTCAGAAGAGAATACTAGGAAGATTATACTATAAATACAAAATATTGTGGCCCTTTTATTTAATAAATTTTGCTGTTATTCTCAGGAATAAATGAGTGCTAATCAGCCCCCTCTGAAGTGTACAAAGTATAGGTTAACTATAGCAGAACAGCAACTGGAGCTCCCTTAAGGCAGGGATCATATCTACTTCATTGGACTCCCAGAACACAGCATATATGCCACACAGTAAGTGTTCAATAAACTTTGTTATATTTGTTTATAAATCAAACACCAAACAACTGAAATCGATTTCCACTTTTACACTTACTGTATCACATTCTTCAGAGACTTGCTGGGAGCAACTGTATTACTGAGTATACTGGTATCTAGTAAATGCCTATGAAAGTAAACTAAATCATAAGTATCACTGGGTTTGTTAAACAACATTTAAGACTAAATAAGACTATTAAAAATATGATAATGCCGACAGACACTCTTGAAAAAATATACCAAACCAAACCAAAGCAGCTCCCTGATGATTTGGAAAATTTCCAGTTTTCAAAGCTAAGAGCTTTTTATCTTCTCCAAAACGTCCGTATAAAATTAAAATACGTTTTTTCTTGAATGCAAGAAACTTCCAAAAAATTCAAAACAGGGTACATTTCAGATATATAATCAATAACCATAAGAAATAGTACACATAGAGTACCCGGACAAAATTGAGCCTAGTATAGTCTCACATATGTTAGGTGCCACTGAGTCACTTCTGACTCAGCGACCCTATGAATAATAGAACAAAACATTGCTCAGGGTCCTGTGCCATCGTAACAATCACTGCTATGTTTGAGCCCATTGTTGCAGCCACTATACACATCTATCTGTTAAGGGTTTCCTATTTTTCAATGACCTTCTACTTAACCAAGCATGGTATCTTCCAGGGACTGGACCCTCCTGATAACATGTTCAAAGTACATCAAAGTCTCATCATCCTTGCTTCTAAGGAGCATTCTGGCTATACTTCTTCTAACACCAATATGTGCGCTCTTCTTAACAATTTATGGTGCATTATATTCAATCTTCATCAACACCATAATCTTCGGTTTCTTCATCACTGGCATTAGTAAATTTCAATAATTTTTTTAAAATCCTTAGGTAATTGTTGGGCATACGGTTTAACTAAGCCATAGTCTCACACAGGGTTGGTTAAACTATCCCCAACAAGCACACTGATATTTAAAAAAAAAAAAAAAAATCAGAACTGTAGAAAGCAGAGGAAGGAAAGCATTAAAAGGGAACTTCCATAATAATGCAGAAAAAACAAAAGGGGAACATGGAGATAACAGTTGGTATAAAAATGTCTCAAATATATCAGAAAAGGATCAATCAGGGAAATAGATTACATCTTCCTAATTGTAAAAGAAAAAAAAAAGGCGGGAGGGGGGGGTAACCACACACACACACACACACACACACACACGGTATGACATAGCTGACCTTCATGTAGTCAAAGACTGATTATGTAAGTCCTTGATATCCCTTACAGGAGCTCTGCTAGTGCAGTGGTTAAGGCATCAGCTGCTAACCAAAAGGTCTATGGTTCAAACCTGCCAGCTATTCTGCAGGGGAAAAAGATGGGAAGACTATTTCCATAAAGATGTACAACCCTGGAAACCCTATGAGGCAGTTCTACTCTGCCCTACAAGGTCACATGAGTCAGAATCCACTTGATGGCAGAGTGCTTGATTTCTCTTTTGACAGCTCGCTCCTTTCTTCCTATGTTTTGATAACATCACCGGTCATTTACACTTCATCTGATCACTAGATTTGTACAACAGTTTAATTACAACAAATTCTGATTCAAAAAGAATTTTATAAAGAACTTGATTAACCATGCTTTTTGCTTCTATTTTCTGTCTTAGCCTACAAATGTTAGTAAAATAATCAAAATAATTAAACTAGGTAAAGAAACAAATGTTTTTCTACTCAAGAGAAATCCTAGTAAAGTGTGGTAGAAAGGATACTGATCTGAAAGTCAAAAGACCTTGGCAAATTGTGTCAGTGACCTTTGGCAAGTCACTGAATCTTTCTACACTTTAACCTACTCACTGCTGTCAAGTCGGATCCGACTCATAGGGACCCCTCCTTAGGTTTCCAAGGCGGTATCACTAAGAAGTAGACTGCCAAACCTTCCCTCTGAGGAGTGGCTGGTGGGTTTGAACCGCCAGCCTGCTGATTAGCAGTCAAATACCTTAGGCACTATGCCACCAGAGCTCCTTTCTACACCTTAGGTTCTATTAAAAATGATAGGATGAGGGTTTCCAGCTATAGCAATCTTCAATCTAATCACCATTACAACAGATAGACTGGTTTAACTGCATTATATTTGCAAAGAGCTACACATTTTAAGCTATCATTTCATCTTAAAAACACGTAACAATTTGAAAAAAAAACATCTCAAAGCATTTAACCCAATCTAGATTATTTGCTGCAAATATCTGCTTTCCCATGGAAACCAATTTTTTTTCCCCTTAGATTTGCAGCTTTTCTTTTACTTAGTTCTCTCATCTCTTAAAGGGGAAGTGTTTGTCTTGACCTAGGTATTTTATATTTTTACTCCTTGTTGAGAGTTACTAAATTATTTCCTTTTCACACAGATACAGAGGTAAGAAGATGATTCACAGTAAATTAAATGGGCACATCCAAACTTGTCAAACAAGTAATACTGCCCAGGTTCCATAAGCCATTCAGTCTAAAATGCACTGGAGCAAAAGTACAAATTCAAATTACAACCCAGATTTGCAACCAACTTGGAGTCATTTAAAAATATATATATATTTTTCTAAAGAAAACTATAAAAAGCTACTTCAAGAAACCATAAAAGACCTAAATAAATGGAAAAACATCCCATGCTCATGGATAGGAAGACTGAACAT
>NW_006921834.1:3211614-3218871 GCF_000298275.1 Orycteropus afer afer
TTTTTCTTACAGAATTGATTTTCAGTTATCTTCTAAAGGGAACAATTCTTAAAACCTAGCATAGTATTATCAATATAGTCCTAACGTGGGCAACCACATTTTAAAATAATGCTTCAGCACACCAGGACCTGTGTACTACTATTGAATGTTAGAGAAAGAGACAGATAGTACTGTTGTGATGTATTGTATGTAAAAAAAACATGAAATAACAATGTGTTTGTTTTTCAATGAAATAAAAATGAAAAAAATTCTAATAGTAAATATTCAAGTAAATGTTATCTATTAATATTTACTGATAACAGTAAGTAACTTGCAAAGCATTATGTAATGAAGCTTTTCCACAGACGTTCACCTTCCATTTTGAAACATTTTCAAGGAAGGAAAACAAAGAATGGCAGAACTAAATTATTAATGGCAACATTTATATGTATATTACAAAAAAAGGAACAATTAAAGGAAAAGGAAAACAGAAGAACAGAACAGATACTAAACTTTTCTGAAACACTAAACATCCTTCTGCTCTTGTTATTTAATTAAGAACTAAAATGGCCACATTACACAATGCAACGTGATTTAACAATGACGTCATTTATAGAAAGCCACTGGAATGAATAAATAGCAGCAGTTGAAAACTGCCTTTTGCCTTTTTGCTATCCCACTGATTTTCAAATCAGTCAGGGCACCTAAGGAATTTCCAACCTTTTCTACTTGAACTGAAATCACCATTTAAAAAGCACCTATGTTCTAAGAAACATGAAGAGTAATAGATAAAGAAGGCAAAAGAAGCAGTACATCTGATATGTCAAATATACTTAATAAAGTATATATTTTTAAAATGGAAAATTATCTTGTATGATCTTTTGCACTAGAATAATTCTGAATACATTTTAATCATATAAATCTACTTACCACTAATGTTCAAACGCACTAGTCTAAGGCACAACTTTTTAATAAATTAGGTCTCAGCAATCTGACCCCAAGTTTAGTGATGGTGTCACTGGCAAACCAACTCTGCTATACCATTCTTCAATTCAACTTCTAAGAGAAGCTATTTTCCTGACCCCAATAAAACCCAGCAGATGTTAAATTTTTATTTTTAGTGCCTGAAATTTGCCTCTTTAGTGAATTATAGCCATCAAGGAAATATATTCTACTCTTTTGCCAAAATTCAGCCTTGCACTCTTTATTAGGCAGAACTCCCACGAAGTCATTCAAACTCAATCTTTCAAAGCCCGCCTCCCCTCAACCTGGGGCAAGACTTTTCAGCATTTAGCAGTGACTGAGGAAAAAAAAACACAACACTGAGCTTTAAATGAAAAACAAGATCTGTCAGTAGACTATAAACCGAAAGGAAAGGATGCTGATAAAGAGGTAAGGGTATACCCCACCAGGGGCAGAGCCATGTATGTCTTGAAAACAGAAAATTAATAGTACACAGATCATTTCACTGCCTGGAAACTAAACTCAGTACAATGGGTGGTTCCTTCCTCACTACCACCCACCAGGGGCAGAGCCATGAAAATCAATAGAGGTGCTGGTTTATTTTGGGTCTTTGTGTTTTTGCCTGTGTATTCAGCAAACCAAAGCAGAGGGAAAGTCAAGAGGAAAGCTTAATAGATTTTTAAAAGAATATTTTTAAAAAATAATAAATGTAAACAAAGTGACTAATACTAAGATGTAATCTTCTACAACTATGTAATATTACTTTGTAGAGAAAGAAAGAGATATATACATATCTATATACATCTTATATATATATACCTTTTATATATAAACAAGGAGCTCTGGTAGCATAGTGCCTAAGGCACTTGACTGCTAACCAGAAGGCTGGCAGTTCAAACCCACCAGCCACTCCTTGGAAGGAAGGCTGGACAATCTACTTCCCTAGTGATACTGCCTCGGAAACCCAAGGAGGGGTCTCTATGGGTCAGGTCCAACTCGATGGCACATAACAACAACAACAATATATAAACACAAGATACACACATATCTATATATATATCTTATATACACATATCTTATATATATAAGATATACAATTATATATCTATACATCTTACAACAAAATATCACACCCAATGCTCTTTCTACTACATCATACTGTCAAGAGGTTGAATTTTTCCAGTAACAATCTGTATGTCAGAAAAGGGGGTAAAATGAGATACTTTACAGCAGCCAGGCAACAGCTGAACAACATTAAGCTTCCAGGATATGATTTTATTATTGTTCATTAAGGATAAAGTCAGATCAATTAAAAGGAGAAAATATGTTGCACAATTATGACTAACTAGAAAAGAGGAAACTTATATCAAACTTGTATCTCCAGAAACCACTACTGATGAAGCAAACAATTTCAATCCTCACAAAATGGCCTTTCAGTGTGCCTCATTCTGTCATTAGTGAATGTCAAGCTGCTGCTACCTTACAGAAGGCATGCATTTTCTTGAGCTCAGAGACCATCAATAACTGCTAGGTAGCCCTATCCTATGACATATTAAATGGCAGACTTCCCCAGAACATGATTGGGCAATCAGAATGCCTCATAACTATTCTCTAGAGCTCAAGTTATAAACCTTTTAGAAATTACAAGGATCCAAATTATTATTAATTTAAAAAGAATCTCACAGCCTTGTTTTCCTCTGAAGAAAAGCAAAACTGCTGGATACAACTACTGCAGAGCAAAGTGAAAACAAACATGCGGTATACATTACCCAGAAAGCGTTTAATTTTCCAAACTATTGAGTTCAGTTTTTCAAGACCTTTTCCAATTCTATTCCTTTTAGGTGAAGCCTTTTAGCCTACAAAACACCTGTCAGCTCCTAAAACACTAAATTTTAAAGAAGCAAAAACATATTTTCTTAAATATTTTCAACAATCCTAAAGATTTCTCAAGTGCTAAACTAAAACCAGGAATTGGACAACTGTGAGGCCCAGCACTGCCAATGGCTGGCTGTTGTCTCATCACTTAACAGCTTTCTCACTACTCCAGTTTTTTCATCTAAAAAATAAGGCAGTTGTACAAGTTTATTTTTTAGGTACCTTCCAGCTCTCATTTTCTAGTCCAAGATCTTCAATTCACTAAAAAAACTACTGTCTTTTTAAATATTAAAGAGCAAAATTTAGTCATTTTATACACAACGGAGAATATAAGAAAATTAGGAAACTTTAGTAAGACTTCCCCGCCCCAGATTTTTTAAAATCTTTTAAAATATTTTTTTTTAATATTTTTAAAAATATTTCCTGCAGGAGGCAGGAAATACTATTTGTTATCATCACTTACAAAGAACCAGCTTAAAGGGAATGAGAATGTGCTACAGCAAAAGTAAACAATTCATAAACCTATATATTGCAACAGAATTAGAATTCTGGTGGTATTAAACCATTTTCCATTATAATTTGTATATATATAAAGATGTATATGTAATCTTTTGTTTTACTTTATTAAAGATTAGCTCCACTGTGATGGAATTTAAATGTTAAATTCTACACAGACTTTCATTCCCACCTTCTTTAATGGATGTTTTAAATTTCAAATTAACCAATAGAAACACTGTTAAAAACGACTGACTGAATAGTGCAGTCAACTGATTGAATATATATTCCAATATGTACCTTTTCCATATTTTTTCCTTCAATGCTCTCTTCACTCCTACCTCAACTCTACTGCACATCCCAGCTTCTCTCCCCTCCCTCCTCAACCATACACAGCACTTTCTAAAGCAGTCTTAAGAAGTGGTTCTCTACCAACAAAGTATAGGAGTCATCTAGAAAGCTCATTAAAAAGATACAGTAGTATGAGGAATTCTGCTTTTAAAGTAACTGGGAGTAAAAAAATAAACCATGATTAACCAGCTCAGAGAGTAGGATATCCTGGTTAACTAAAGATTAACCAGGGAATCTATTTTGTTGAAAAATCTTTCTGGAATTCATTAATTTTCTCTTACTTAGGAGTTACAAAATTCAAGAGAAACACCTAATGATTCAACAACTGTTCTACCAATAGGTCAAGTTTATAATCAATTTTTAATTCTTATCAATTCTTAATTCTATGCAGGGATTGGCAAACTATGGTCCACCACCCAAATACAGCCCTGAAGCTAAGAATACTTTCATGTGTTTAAAGGGCTGTAAAACAAATAAGCAAAAAATATGTGACAGAGGCCACATGTGGCCCACAAAACCTAAAATATTTACTATCTGGCCCTTACAGAAAGTTTGCAGACCTCTATAGTACTAAAGATACTGGAATTACAGAGACACCAAGACATTCCCCAGAAATGCTCCTTTCTCATTAGATTAATTGGGGGTTCCAGTTAATCTGGTTTCAAATGACTTAAAAACAACCACTGCTAGTTCTGTAATTGACTTGCCTAAGTGACTAACCCTCAAGAAAGTTGCTACCCCAAAAAGGCAATCTATTCTACCCCTAAGACTCAGTAGTTTCAGCTAAGATTCTGGAGTTAGCTCGGGAAATACAAAGGACTTTAAGTCTTACCTGAGGCATTTGCTATAGTCAACGGCAGGCCTGGAAGTTGGTGCACCTGGATTCCTGAAGCACCCAATGCACTGAGGTTAATGGTCTGGAGGCCTGGCATGGAGGAGAGCTGGGCAGCATTCACAGTGACTGTGCCAGCAGGGATGGAGGCGGCTGAGGCAATGGGTGTAAGGGTGGTGTTGCTACTGCTTGTCTGCCCCAAGGAAACACCCTGCATTGGAGCCAAGGTGATTGTCTGGGCCTGTGGGTTCTGAACTTGGAGGTTCTGCAGCTGAAGAGTCTGCCAACTGACCTGTCCATTAGGCCCCACTGTTGGTGTCCGGATGATGATGGGGCCAGAGTTTGGAACAGCCTGAAGCTGGAGGTTCTGGAGGGTTTCCTGGGAGATAGCTTGAGTTGTAAAGGTCTGCCCTGACAGTGGTGCTGCTTGAAGGGCCTGGAGGGCCTGTCCCCCTTGAACTAGCTGAGGCTGAATAAGAATCTGTTGTTGTTGCTGTGTTTGCTGGTTTTGCTCTCCCTCTTTTTGCTGACTTGTTTGTAGTGAACCTCCAGATGCCTGGTTCTGCTGGATGTTCAGAGCATCAGACCCCTGTAGTCCACTGATCCTCTGGGGTGTCTGGCCTTGAGAGTTGGTCCCTGCTGATCCGCTGGTGGTAAAGTTCATAATTCCCATGTTGCTGGTGGTAGTAGTTGTTGAGTAGCTATTGGCATTGGTGAAAAAGGAGCTGGAACTGGCTTGTGATGATACCAGGCTGGCAGAACTGATGGCAGTCCCTGAGGTGACAGGCTGTGAGCCACTCTCCTGGGAGCCAGAGTTGCTGATCGTGACTGCCTGAGAGCTGGGAGTCAAGGTAGCTGCAGAAACGCTATTGACAGGTAGCAAGGTGATGTTCCCGTTGAGGGCCACTGGTACATTGGTCACATACTGAGTCTGCCCTGAGAGAACATTATTAGCCAGACCTTGAAGGGGGACAGCCTGTTGGAGCAGGTTTGGCATAGCAGCAATGATGTTGCCTCCACTTCCTCGATTTGTGATGATCTGTTGGTTTGCACCTGGTATGATCTGAATTTGACCAGACCCATCCTGCTGAACTTGGGCCCCAGTGGCTGCAAATTGCAGCTGTTGCCCATCAACAGTCTGAAACTGTGGGATTACTTGATACTGAATATTGGGCATCACCCCAGGTAGTCCTGTCAGGACTTGCTGGTTCTGTAAATTCGGGGTGGCAGCCACAACATACTGCCCACCAGAGACCGTGCGATTCTTGGAAGACTCGCTGCCATTAGTACTGCTGCCACTCTGTTCCTTTGAGGTAGGGGTAGCCCCAGAGGAGGAAGAGATAATCTGCCAGCCATTGGCGCCCTGTGAGAGTTGTGTGGCTGCAAGGTCCAGTTCACCGGTGCCCCCTGACTGGCTTGGGCCCTGGGAGTTGTTGCTGTTCTCATTGGGTGACTCAATTCTGCTGCAAGTTGCTGCCAGAAGAGCCAAAGGGGATGGCTGGGACTCCTGGCCAGAAAATAAGGGAGAGAAAAGGAGTTATTGACATGCAGCTGCCAGCTCAGGGGGCAGCACACAACAAATAAAGAACAAAATAGTGCAGACAAATAGCAAAAACCAGAAACACAAAGTCAACCTATCTTATATTGCTGAAATTCCCATTTTTGGGGATCTCTACGTAATTTGTTTCTCTATACTTACTTCCTCTATCTATAAAATGGTTTAGTCTCCCTTCCTAAATTTTCCTTCTGAGATAAAACAATTATCTAGGAGTATTCACACCCTCTCAACATTTGCCCCACCCTTCATCTCTGATCACCACTTACCTGCCCTCCTCCTCCTCCACTGCTGTTACTGCCTGTGCTACTGCTTCGAGCCTGAGAAAAGGCACCACCACCATTACCATTGCCCCCATTATTGCCACCAACTCCTTTTTCAATCTTCACCACGGCTGTCATTTCATCCATGGAGTGATCTTGCTCTAAAAAGGAAAAAAAAGATAAACAACTTTTTAAAAAGGGGTTATGATGAAACAGAAATGACTAACAATAAGGTGAGAGGTGCCTGTGTAAAGAAAATGGATTTGAGGGGGAGCTGTAGGACACTAGGATGAGAACTAGGTTCTGTGGTGCCAGAACTGGGTCTCAATTTTTCCTCTGTACAAAATTAAACTCAGAAAACATTCAAAAAATGCTTCTGGAATGGGCAATGTGAGGGATTGTGGGTACGTTCAAAGAGTTTTAAAATAAAAAATATGCCAGGGGAAAAAAAGGAGGACAGGTAGGGCAAAAACATGTGGGTGGATGGAAAGCTTGCTAAAATTAGTGTTGAAACAGATAAAGAAAAAAAATACAAGTGTAAAAAGTAACAAGAGAGAGTAAGAAAAAGAGAAAACATGAGGTAAAAAGTGTGACTGGGGAAACATTGCTAAATACAGGTAAGTGGCTAAAGGGGTCTTGCGAGTTAGAAAGCAAAAGATTTCGGGGCGGGGAGAAGGCGGGCCCTAGAGCTACAGGGCGGTTTCGGGGTGAGGGGCGTGGAAAGGGCGGGACGGTGGGGGGGAGGGGAAATCTACAGAAAGTGGGGGAGGGCCTTGGGGGCAGGCGGCGACCAAAGGGCGGGCCAGAGAGGCGGTTGGCCCGGGCGGGGTCTGCACTTCTCGGGCCGCCCCCGCGACTCCAGCCCCCCGGCGGGAGGAGCCTCAGGCGGGCGGTCGAGTAGTGGGGAGTAAGGCCCGTCCCCCGTGGCCGGGGCGGGCAGGGGG
>NW_006921834.1:3219156-3231062 GCF_000298275.1 Orycteropus afer afer
GGATAAACGCGGACGCTGACGAGGCAAGCGAACCCGGACCGGACAGGGAGGGGGGGGTAAGGAGGAGGGAGCAGCGCGCCACAAGCTAGGCCTAGGCTCCGCCCCTTCGCTGCTGCCCCGCCCAATGAAGGAGGGGGAAAGGAGGGACTTGTGGAAGAAAAGCGGACAGGTTACCCAATGGCGCGACTCAATTGCTTGGTAGGGCGTGTAAGGCAGAGTTGCGTGCCTGATATCCGCCTAAAAATGCCGCCCTCTCAATTTTAAAAGCCAATGAAAGATGCAGGAAGTAAAAATGGGCGGGATCTAGAAATGATAGGCTTGGAATTAAACCAGTCAACCGCCAGGCGGGCTCCCTGAGCGGTAGAGATAGGGAGCGTTTTGATAGGAATGACAGAACAACGACCAACCAGAATCTTGGACATGCCTGGGCAAAGTCCTGGTGGGAGGAGAGGTAAGAATGGGGTAGGATGAAGCTGATCGGAACCAATCAGAAATCAGGCGGGCAGCCAGGAAAGTTAAGATTGGATAAACACTAGAAAAAGACAGGTCAGGACTCATATTGACGTGACTAAAAGCCAATTATCCGCCGAATTAACTCTGAGGGCAGGAACTTGGAGTGGGCAAAAGGGAGTTGGCATCTCCCTCAATCACTCAGCCCAATGAAAAGGCGAAGTAAGCCAGGCACCGCCTCCAAATTAGCCAATGGGCGTTACTAGAACCACCCATCACGGGGGAGGGAACAGGGCTGTGCCAGGAGGAGTTGGTCGCCATATTTGCCTTCCTCAGGGGACGTCTTTACGGTGATTAGGTGGTACTCTTCATCGGTGCCCTGTATCTCCAGAGGTGTCAGGACAAAGATCAACAATTGCCTTCAGCGCGCAGTTCTGCCTTACCATCCTGGATGGTTTAAGTCCTCATTGATCTGCCCTTAAAAAGTACTTTTCATGTCTTACCCCTCCCATGGCAGGCGGATGCCTCTGAATGTAGGTGTAAGCCCTGTGTGTGCAAGCGAGATGAGATATGGCGACAGTGCTCTCAAATCGGTTAATACTGAGATGACCTAATTGCAAGGTTTTTGTGACACTCTTGCACACCCCATTTTATTAAATTCCCCAAGAGAAAGGTGAAAGTCGCTTAACCTAGGGCAGGCTAACTTCAAGAGCTTATTTTTGTGGCTAAAGTGCATTGGAGAACCCCCTGGAGTCAGGGTCCTAAGCTGTTTCCTTTGCCCTACACCCTTTAATTGTAAAAACCGGCTAAGCATAAAGCGAGATAGCCGAGTTCCTGTTTCTTGGAACCACAAAAGTTATAAATGGTTTTGCCCGAGGGACCTGAAGTTCTGGCCTCCATTTTGCCTCTCCTTTATCCTAGTTTTGGTAGAGGCCTGGGTGGCTGGTAACACGATGAGGTCATTCTCTTTAGGACTTATATCTCACGTGTTGTCCTGTTTAGAAGTCGTAAATTCTCTCTAAAGGGTTTTTAAACCCTTTGAAAGTAGGCATTTAGGCTTCTGTTCCTTTGGCCAGGGCCTGGAAGAGGTTAAGTGAATACTGAATGCCTGTGTTTGGCGCCTAGGTCATTTAGGTGCTTTGCATTCCTTTTGTCATCTTAAGGATGATATTAAGTGTTAGAAATACTATATATTTTATAAGGGAAGAAATTTAAACTGGAAAGTAATTTGCCCAAGGTCACAAAGATTTTAAATTGTGCCAGATTCCAGCTCAGAATAGTTCCACAAAAGAAAAAAAAAAGGCTATATATTCTTAAGACAAAATAAAATGCCTTATATAACTATTTGTATAAGGACATACTCCAATTTTTGTGGCTGTTGAAGAAAATTGCTTTGGTATTGTTACTATCTCCTGAAAAATACCTGCCTATACTCCCAGGACAGTTCAAATGGCATCATCTTGTACACCTTTATTATAAAACTTATCACATTGTATTTCCCCAGATCAAAGTTTCTCAAAATGTAATGTCAGTCTGTAACAGAATGCTTGGGATTTTTTTTTTTTTTAATTGTGATTTCGATGAAAGTTTACAAAGCAAATTATTTTCCATACAACACGTCATACACATTTTGTTTCATGACATTGTAGTCCCCATAAGCCCCACTTCCTTCCTGTGGCTACCTCCCCCCCCACCCCACCCCCAGTCCTTCTTTCCCATGCATTCCTCCCTTCTGAGCTATCCCCCTATGCAAATACTGCCCTTCTGATCTCCCTTTGGGGTGCTTTTTTATAAAGCAGATTCCTAGATCCCATCATAAAGAGCTCTGGTGTTATAGTGGTTAAGGCGCTTGGCAGCTAACCAAAGTTTCAGTGATTCGAATCCATCAGCCGCTCCACAGAAGATGAGGCAATCAGCTTCAGTAAAGATTTATAGGCTTGGAAATCCAATGGGGGTCCCTATGAGTCTGAATTGACTTGATGGCAGTGAGAGTTTGAGACCCCACTCTAGACCCAGTAAATCTGATTTTCTGCAGTGGAGTACGGGACCAGGCTATAAGACTATCCATTTTTACGTAACTTCTTCAAGTCCCTAAACCAGAGTTTGAAAAACACTTAAGGGAAGAAACTTCCTGGAGGGAAGAAACTGCATTACTCATCTTTGTAAACTAAGCACAGGAGATTCTAACAGCTGTTCAGTGTATTCAGCAAAAGACCACACCTAAATTTACTGGGGAGGGGGAAAACAGCTAATATTTGTGACTGTGACAGTCTTCTAAACACTTCAAATATGTCATCTAACTTAATCGTTTCAACTGATACGAGACCATCATCCTCTTTTACAGATCAGAAAAGAGAAGCTCAGACACTTAAGTAAACTTATGGCCTATTTGAGTTCCAAAGACTATGGGCTTGTTTTTGTTTGTTTGTTTTCCCATAGTCTAAACTAGTCTATGCCTGAAATGGAAATTAGGGTTTGATTTTATTCTATATAGGTACTAAGAAAAAGGCCTAGATTAAGACTCAGAAATTCAATAGCTTTCATCCCTTTCATAATCCTTCCTCTTTGCTCCTCCTAGGACAAGATAAAATTCAGCACCTGACCAACAAGAAATGTCTTTGACATATCCTTGTTTATTGATAGTCCCTGAAAGCAAATGAACCAAGATCCTCCTTGTCTGATTCCCCTGTAAAAAACGTTAACAATTTTTTTTTTAGACCAAACAACAATAACAAAAAATTGTTTTTAATGAATAAGCTTATTTCATGGCTTCTCAAATTTCTCCAGTGTGTCTGTTTACAAAACAATTTGTGGGATCATTTAAATAATTCCAAAAGACTGCTTTTAAACAGTGTAAATCATACTGGCTGTGATGCTGAACCCTCACATGTACTAAGTGGTAACATTCCATCATAGCATTCAAGGTTCTTAGTGGTCAGCCCTTCATTTATTCAGGCTCATCATCCATTACTGTCTACTGTACTCTCTGACCCTTCACTTTGTACTTGCTAAAGTTTCCCCCAAAAGCCATTATTTTTGGGATCTCCAAAACCTGGACCTTTTAAATACCATTCACTCAGCCTGTCCTCTTCCTGGGCTACCAGACAAACTGTTACTCCTCTTTGATAAGTACAACTTATCTGAAGTCTTTCCTACCACTCCCAGGTATTAAATACTCTGCCCATTTATACCCTTTTTACATACTTGGATTAATAGTATCCAGTGTTTTCAACCAAAGATGCATATCCAAGCAACTAGTACACCATGTGATCCTCCTTTTAAACCATCACTATGAGACCAAAAGAGCTAGACAGTGCCTGGCTACCACTGTCAACCACTCTAAGGGGGATCTATGTAGGAGATCCTGGATAGAGTTGGAGAACACTGTGGAACAAAACTCAAAATCATTTATAAATAAATAAAGGGACCAGGTTTGCTGGTCTGATAGAGATCGGTGGAACCCCTGAGACTCTGGCCCCTAGCTGCCCTTCAGGTCTGGAATTGAACCTACTCCTGGGCCTCCAGCCAAACAAAAGACAAGCATATAAGCTGAACATTTACATTAGGTAGATGGCTCCTTGGAGAGAACAATCATAGGAGGATAGAAGGTCTGTGTATGCACAGGGAGACAACTCGGAGGGCAGGAGTGCATGGGAGGGAAGGACACAGGGAAGAGGTAATTATGAGGCGGAAGTGAGAAGAGAGCTGTTACGTTGTGGGAAATTGTAGTAAATACCATGAAACAGTGTATGTGAGCTGCTGTATGGAAAATCAATTTGCTCTTTCACCCAAATCACAATAAAAAATTTTAAAAAAAGTATCCAGTGTTTTCACACAAATCACAATAAATTATTATAATAGAATAAATAACTAAAAAGTATCCAGTATCCCTCAGTTAAACTATGCAACTTGAGGGCAGGGATGATGCCTTTTCATTTTGTGTCCTCAAGGTAGGGCATAGCATTGACACCCAATAAACAAAAATACTTGTTAAATGAAAGGGGAAGCCTAGTAGTGACCATCCTGAAGAGGTCTCCAGATATTACTGTGCTAAAAACTGATTCTCAGGCTTCATCTGGTTGCCTTATACAATAGGTTAAATCATTGTTCCTGACTTTGAAGCTACTCTTCAGCTTTGATCAGTTTTCCAGTTAGAAATCTGATAACAATCTGATAACTTAGAACATCTTACAAATTAAAATATACAGATAATTAAAACCCTCCTTTTAAACCATCATTGTAAGCTTGCTTTTCAGCAAGTTTTCAAATAATGCTGTTATGTGCAAAACAGACTAACCAAAATTTAATTCTTTCATCTGTCCAGCTTACTCTAGAATCAAAAAAAAAAAACCTAACTCAGTACCATCTAGTTGATTCTGACTCACAGCAACCCCCTTTGGGTTTCTGAGGCCGTATGTCTTTACTAAAGTAGATTGCCCAGCCTTTCTTCCATGGAGTGGCTGGTGGGTTTGAACTGCCAACCTTCTGGTTAGCATTCAAATCCCTTAGGTACTATGCCACCAGAGCTCCTTCTACTCTAGGATAAAGGAGTTAAAAGAGAAAAAGTATGAGTTCCTTGGCAAAATAATAACATCTAAAATAATAATAATAACAACATCTAAATAGTCTTCTAAACCTTTGCTTTCTAGCACTGTGAACAAGAAAACAAGCCTGTTTTTCACATCACAAGTAGGCTAAGATCATTTGCAGTGCAGTGGTGACCTAGATGATGCATGGTTAGTCAGTCACACATGTCCTGGGTCTCTTAAAGGCCCAGGAAAGGCAAGAGCCTTACCCAGAACTGTAAAAAGAGGGAAGCCCAGAATCTGGCTGCAGATATTCTTTATTATTATCATCATTTAAAATGATTCACTCTGTACCCTGTGTCTTTGTTTCCTTATCTGAGAAGCATTGTTATTCATCCCTGCCTAAACTGTACCTTGTACTAGAAAGGCATTCCTGCAGTGTAACAAATAGTCCCTGGCTCTGGTGATCCTGAAGGCCCTAGGGGAGAAAGGCTGGCAGTGAAGTAAGGCAGGAAGATGAATTTTTCTGTAAGGGAAAGGAGGTATGGTCAAGAATACAATTTAGTTTTTTTGGAGCTGAACTCCTGCTTAACTTTCTTGAATATCTCTTCTAAAGAGATCTGCAAGAAGAGAGCCACAACTGTAAACTTAGCTGATAGTCTCTGATGCTTGAAAACTACCAAATAAAGGTGGTTTGAGGTCTGGTGGAGAAGAGGAAGAGAAATTGCTGGGACTGCAAATTCCAAAATCCTTCAGAATTGAGAGGTACAGATCGTAGGCTCAGGGCACCCAGAGGGGTCAGAAACCAGCCTAGACCTCAAACAGGGCAAGTAGAGCTTTTCTGCATGTTTAAATCTGTCCCCTAGGGACTACAGCTTGGAACAAACATAATCAAAACATTTTTTTCCTCCCCCAAAATATTCAAACTCCTCAGGGCGCCAGAGTTCACCAGAGCTAGGAGCTGCAGCAAGGACAGGCAGAGAGAGTAAGCCGGTGCTTACTACCAATGGACTGTAATGGACTGTCATCTCTCTTTCCCTCTCTCTCTCTCTCTCTCTCTCTCTCTCTCTCACACACACACACACACACACACTCTACATTCCCCTCCCCTTGCACCCTAGGGTGACTGGGGTCCTGCCTGGCAGTTCAGATTTTTTTTCTTTTTAAATCCTCTTTCAACCAAAAGTAAAGCAGTTTCCTTTTCTCCTTCCTCTCCTGAGACGAGGAGCCCAGAGTCCAGAGTTGAAGAGAGAGCTACACCACTCCTAGCGTCCCATTCTCGGAAATGGAGAATGTCCCCGACAGGCTCAACAGGTCTGGGAACAGGACGTACCCTGCCTGGGCATCCACGGCAGAGGCTGAAGGAAGGAAGGGGAGAGGACGGGAAGGTACAGTCCAGGGGCTGGTCCCGTTTCCCCCTCCCACGGAACTTGGAGCCACCCTCGGGGCGGGCGGAGGGCCGGGCTCGGGGAGGAGTGAGATGGATTCGTAAACAAACCCGCCCGGGCCATGAGGTGCCCAGAGGAATGGGGTGGGGTTTGCAGGCCTCTCAGGCCTGGCCCGGAGAAGGGTGACTGGTGTGGGCAGGGCCCAGCTGGGGCCTCTCCACCCCCAGTTTCCGGCTAGGGGTGGGCCATCTGGCTGTCCCCAACCGCAAACCCCTCCTTCCTGTTTTGCCCTCCCTCCCTAAAGCCCGAGAGGCCTGCTGAAGTTCTTAGAGGCCTGACACCTGACTTCTCTCCTTCCGGAAGTTTTTACTGTCCCCAGGAGGAAAAGCAAATCGGGCTGATGGTTAAAGTAGGGGAAAGACCCTGAAATACCAACAGGTCTTTCTTGGGATGACCAAGGAAATGGAGGGGAGGATAAAGTGAGAGCGAGTATAGCTTCAGAGACTTTTGTCTCGGAGAGGACTTTGCCCCACCGCTGCCTCGGACACAAATTCCCGGTTTAGAATGTTAACCTTTGCCATGGTCGTCCTTCTTCTTCCTCTTCCCCTCCCTCCACCATTATAGGTGATCAGAGGTGCCTGGACAAAGATCTCTAGGAGTCTTCCCGGAAGAATTTATCTTCAGTCACAATCACTGACATATATAACGTATAACTAACCCACCAGCCACTCCTCGGAAGGAAGGTTGGGCAATCCTACTTCCGTAGTGATACTGCCTCGGAAACCCAAAGAGGGGTTGCTATGAGTCGGGTTTGACTCGACGGCACATAACAACAACATTTTATTATATAACATAATAATACCATCTCTTTATTGCAGATTAGAAAATGAATTCAAAATGTGACCCCGCCGAGGTCACAGGCAGAATTATGCTGATCTTTAACTTCAATTCTACTTCTCCTGCATTTCCCAAAGTGTGATGTGCTTGGTACAGGTGGAATCTGAGTACGTCTGAATGTGTTCTTTTAATGACTTTTAGAAAGAAATTGAACTGCATATCAAGGCTATGATTTCAGTAATATTGTTAGGATGAGACATCACAAATACTGTTAGGGTGAAGAAAAATATTAATAGTATACCATGGAACAAGCAGGGAGCTCTGGTGGCGTAGTGCCTAAGGCACTTGACTGCTAACCAGAAGGCTGGCAGTTCAAACCCACCAGCCACTCCTCCGAAGGAAGATGGGGCAATCTACTTCTGTAGAGATACTGCCATGGAAACCCAAGGAGGGGTCGCTATGAGTCGGGTCCGACTGGAAGGCACATAACAACAACAACAACATGGAACAAGTAGTACCTGATTATGGTAAAAATTATGAAGGTGGAGGATGAATGATTTAAGTTTTGGGAAATACTATACTGTACTATATTGGTTTTACCATCTTATGTGCACCTATTCCTGAAGATGAATAAAGGAGAAAGCAATGCTTCAGTGAGGAGCCAAGTCTAGATTTTCCCAAGGTTCCTTCCAGCTCTGACATTCTAAAGTTTAGAGCAAACGAAGAATATTTTAAGGCAGGAACTAGAAGTCAAGAAAAACTAAGTAGCAACTGAGATCTTAAAAGCTTGCAAGCAGCCATCTAGATTCAACGATGGGTCTCTCCTTGTGCAGAGCAAAGAAGAAGAAAGAAAACCAAAGATTCATGGAGACAATTAGTCCAAGCAACTGGTCCACCATGCGATCTGCAACCTACACAACTATGAAACCAGAAGAACTAGATGGTGCCTGGCTACCACTGTCAGCCACTCAGAGGGGGATCTATGTAGGAGACCCTGAATAGAGTTGGAAAACAATGTGGAGCAAAACTCAAAATCATTTGGGAAAAAGGACCAGGTTTGCTAGAGCTTGATGATAGAGCCTGATGGAACATCTGAGACTATGGCCTCTAGCTGCCCTTCAAGTCTGGAATTGAACCCACACCTGTGGCTTCCAGCCAAACAAAAGACAGGCATATGAGGTAAACATTTACTGGAGGTAGATACACTCCTTGGAGAGAACAATCATGGGAGAATACAAGGGCTGTGTATGAACAGGGACATAGCTCAGGGGGCAGGAGTACATGGAGGGAAGGACACAGGGAAGAGGTAACTTTGGGGAGGAAGTCGGAGGGAGCTGTTGTATTGTGGTAAATTGTAGTCAATGTCATGAGACAAAGTGTATGTGAGCTGCTGTATGGAAAGCGAATTTGCTCTGTAAACTTTCACCCAAATCACAATAAAAAAATAAACAGAAAAATTTAACTTAGAGAGTTAGGAATTTTCTCTAAGTCATTCCACCACTGACTACCACTAAGGGACCAGAGCTAAATAGGAAGGCTTCCTGAATGCACAGGGACATAACTCAGGGGGCAGGAGTACACAAGTGGAGAGTGTCCAGATGGGGTGAACAGATTTTGGAACGATCCCACCCTCAATCCTAGAGATTTTTTTAGCCTGGTTATTCTCATTCCTGCATGGTGTGCATGTCAGGGTTGAAGAAAGGCTCACCTTTTGCCACCCTGCACCACTGTGTATGCGGTATCTCTGTCCCATAGGACCCTCTGCTCAGTCCTACCCACCTAAGAATTGAGCCAGCCCATGCTGATGTTCTCTGAATGCCTCCTCCCTGACCTCAATCTACTCTTGCCTCAAGTTTAGCCTCTTCCAGCAACTTCAAAACTCTGGCTCAGACAAGCAGACATGATGTGCATTATGTGACCCTGATGTAATGCACTATGAAATGTGGCACACTGCATCATCTAACAAATATTCTTCCAAAAAATACTGAATATGAATCTAAGCAAAATTTAGACCAAATATCTAGTTTGCAGAAAATACAGGGGCTAGAGGAACAAAGTAAATGAAAATACAAAGAGGAATCAGAAAAATCCAATAGGTGGGACATTCTACGGGGCAATAAACTATTTCTTCAACAAGCCATGGGTTGATTCCTTGAGATGGGATCACTCTCCTTTATTTCAGTTTCCCCAGTATCTGGAATCCTCCCTGGCATAGAGCAAGTTCAACACTGAAATAAAAGAGCATCAGTAGCTGGGTTGGGGGTGGAGGGAGCAGAGAATGTGGGGGTGTAGATAGTTACACAGAATGGGAAGCAGGAAGTTCCCTAGCCTACTCCCTCCCTCCCCAGCCTGGGTCAGAAGCCTGTCCCACTGGGCATTGCTCAATTTTCCCTGAATCCTCTTCATCTCCAGGTTAGCCACATTGTGTGATAGTTGCTGACTCACTGGGACGTGGGTGGCTTCACCGTGGGGTAGAGTATGTCCCGAATTCTGCTGCCACCACCCACTAACTGATTGAGAAGGTGTGGTAGGAGAATCCTCAGACTTCTATTTCCCTCCTCTAAACCACAAAACCCTCAGAAGGATGGCAAGAGGCAGCATGTCTTTGGCACTGTGCCATAGGCTGATGTGGCAAAGGAAAAAGGAGAGAGCAGCTGAAACAGTGCTGAATTCCCACAGAAAGGAAAGGAAGCCACGGGCCTGAGACAGGCAATGGGAAAGGAGAAAGGAGCCAATGGGTATTTTAATTATTATTGTCATTTGCTTGAAGCATTTTTTAACCATTTGATTATTAAAAATTATCTTCCAGAAATACTTCCAGTTTGACTTATACCAACATTGTGAAAGTGATAGTTTTCCTGAATTCTTAACGAATTTTAAAAATTATCTGACAATACATTATTGAAATTTGCATTTTCTTTCATTATCCTTTTGTATTTTGTGCTCTATGAATTGTCCTCATATCTTTTGTCTATTTTTCCACTAAATTGTTTGCCTTGAAGAAGATATTGTACACTAGATATTGTTTATTTAAAACAGCAAATATTTTCTCTCTGTCAATTGTCTTTTGTTTTGTTGAGACTTAAAAAATTAACTTTAGTGATGTATAATTTTTATACAAAGTACACTTCAATGAGTTTAGACAAATATATATATATACCCATGTAACTACCACAGTAGTCAAGGTATGTTGTTGTTGTTGTTATGTGCCATGGAGTCAGACTCGACTCATAGTAACCCCTCCTTGGGTTTCCGAGGCAGCATCACTATGGAAGTAGATTGCCCCATCTTCTTTCCTTGCCCCATTTCCTTCCGAGGAGTAGTTGGTGGGTTTGAACTGCCAGCCTTCTGGTTAGCAGTCAAGTGCCTTAGCCACTACGCTACCAGAGCTCCCAGTCAAGGTATAGAACATTTCTATTACCCTAAAAAGTCCCATTGTGTGCCATCCTCCCAGACAATTCCTACTAACTACCTCCTCCCCTAGCCCCACTAGGCAACCATTGACAGGCTCTCTGTCACTATAGATTAGATGTATCTTTTCTAGAGTTTCAGGAATGAAATTATACCATATCTACCCTTTTTTCCCCCTGGTTTGGCTTTGGTGGTACAGTGAATTACTTAACATGGCCCTTCTACTTATAGTCTTTGTGATTCCTACACAATGATTGGGTAGGGCCATGTACATAAGGTATACGGAACCTGTAATGGTTGAAGTTATGTGTCAACTTTGCTAGGCCATGATTCCTAGTATTGTGTGGGTGTCTTTCATTTTGTGATCTGATGTAATTATCTTCCTTTGTGTATGTTGTAAATCCTGACCTCTCTGTGTTCATGAGACAGGATTAGGTTACATTAATGAGGATTAGGTTATGTTTGTAATGTTAATGAGGCAAGATTCATTCAAGTCATCACCCTTACTCAAGTCGCCCTCTCTTGCTTGTGCCACAGCATTTATCTTACAAGAGATAAAAAAGGAGAGAGAATCAAGCACAAAGGAGGGACCTGACTACCACCAAGAAAGAAGAGCCAGGAGTAGAGTGTAGCATTTGGGCCTGGGGTCCCTGCACTGAGAACCCACTAGACCCAGAAGACAGAGAGAGAAAGCCATAGCACTGGATGTGGTAGTTAAGGTTGTGGGTCAGCTTGGCTGGGCCTTGGTTTAGAGTGGTTTGGCAGCTGGATAGCTGGATGTAGTTATTCCTCATGATGAAACTATAATCGCCTCCATGGTGGGATCTGCTGTGAACAGCTAAGTAGTTGAAGGGGAGGTACCTTCAGGATGTGGCCTGCTTCCAATATATATATATGGAGAAGTTTTGAGAAAGGTCTCTAGCTTTTTAGCACGTTTTGGGTCATGTTGACAGCCAATCTTGGGACTGTTCCTGGACTTGAACGAGTGGCCTGCCATGTTGCCTGCTGATCTTGGGATTGTGCCATTTTACTTGCCAATCTTGGGTTCATCAGCCTCAGCAGCCAGCAGCTGTGTGAGTTAGGACATGCCTCCAGCACTAGTGGGCCTGGAACAAGAGGCAAAGCTAAAGTCCAAGGTCCAGGGCCCTTCACCCAGCCACTACAGGTGGCACCCTGAATTCGGACTTCTAGCCTCCTAAGCTCTGGTAGCATAGTGGCTAAAGCACTTGACTGCTAACCAGAAGGCTGGCGGTTCAAACCCACCAGCCACTCCTCGGAAGGAAGGTTGGGCAAT
>NW_006921834.1:3231602-3267655 GCF_000298275.1 Orycteropus afer afer
TAAGGCACTTGACTGCTAACCAGAAGGCTGGCGGTTCAAACCCACCAGCCACTCCTTGGAAGGAAGGTTGGGCAATCTACTTCCATGGTGATACTGCCTCGGAAACGCAAGGAGGGGTCACTATGAGTCGGGTCCGACTCAACAGCACATAACAACAACAACAACTATGAAGAACTATATTCTGAATTGTAATCTGTTCCTTCCCTAATAAACCCCATAATCATGAGTACTGTCTGAGTTGTGTATGGCTGTTGCAACAGATTATGAAACCCACCAGTGAAGTACAGAGTGCTATGGGAGTGACAGCTGGTGTCAGAATTGGTAAAAAGTTTGGAGAGAGGAGGTATGTCTAACCTCCACTTCGTGGGAATCAGCTTTGGGCTGTGGATCTTGATTCTCCTTCCTTCTTGTGAAGTTAGGGAAGGTCAGACACTCACCCCACTCTCAAGCCAGTCATACATCTTCTTTCACTCAATATATTTTTGAGATGCATCAGATTGTTAGGTATATTATAGCTTGTTCCTTGTTATTACTGAGTAATATTCCATTGTATGGATATATCACTATTTGTTCATCTATTCACCTCCTGAGAGACATTTGGGTTGATTCCAGTTTTTTATTATCATGAATAAAGCTGCTATGAATCCTTGTATACATTTTTGTGTGGATGTTTTACTTTCTCTTGGGTAACTACTGAGGAGTGAAATAGCTAAATCTTACGGTAAATTTATGTGTAATTTTATAAGAAACTGTTAAACTGTTTTCCAAAATTGTGGTACTTGTTACATTTTAAAGTATACTTTTTTATATGCTGGATACTAGTACCTTTTTTTAAATATTGGAAATTTTTTTTGTCAGTTGCCTTTATTTTAATTTTTGCTAACCAATACCCATTGCCATGGAGTTGATTCCAACTCCCAGTGACTCCATAAGACAGATTAGAATTGCCCCATTGGGTTGCCAAGGCTGTAATCTTTATGGAAACAGATTATCACATCTTTCTTCCATG
Source organism: Orycteropus afer afer (assembly GCF_000298275.1). Taxonomy (NCBI): domain Eukaryota; kingdom Metazoa; phylum Chordata; class Mammalia; order Tubulidentata; family Orycteropodidae; genus Orycteropus; species Orycteropus afer. The sequence continues at coordinate 3,232,612 of NW_006921834.1, forward strand.
GAGCAGCTGGTGGCTTCAAACCATTGACATTTCATTTAGAAGCCGAGCGCTTAATGACAGCACCACCAGGTCTTCTTATCTATTCAATAAACCAAAACCAAACTCATTGCTCTTGAGTCAAATCCAACTCACAGTGACCCCTCCTTGGGTTCCCAAGACGGTATCTCTGCAGAAGTAGATTGCCCAGTCTTCCCTTCCAGGAGTGGCTGGTGGGTTTGAACCACCAGCCTTCTGGTTAGCAGGCAAATGCCTTAGGCACTATGCCACCAGAGCTCCTTACTATTCAATAGAACTTATTTTTTATGCATCAAATCTGTTCATCTTTTCTTTTTGTACCTTGAGTTGGATCTTATTTGTTTTCATATCCCCAACACCTGAACCTGTGCTGGGCACAAAATAACCTCCCAATAAGTGTCCCATCAGCAAGAATTAGGAATTCCACTACCATCCCTAAGAGTTTATAAATAGGTTCACTTTCTGATAATTTAGCTAATGTAAATTAGAGGAGATTAATTTAAACATCTGTAAAAGAAACCCAAGAGATTATCTGCAAAGAAGAGGCTGATATAATTTGGGAACACCCAAATCTAATCTATGCTCCACAGTACACCCACAGAGAGATCCTTTAAAAATGCTAATATTATGGTTTTACACTCCCCTGCTTAAACCTTTTCAAGTCTTTCCAGCACCCTTGGGATAAAGTCTTCCAACCTTTACTTGGCCAGCCATCTGGTCTTCATCAAGCTTGGCCACCATCTCCTCCTTCCTGTCCACACATGCTTTCAATTCTTCCAATGTGCCATGTCTTCCCCACATCAGGGTTCTTGCACATGCTGTTCTTTCTGCCTGAAGCACTCTTCTTTCTCTCTCCACCCCGAGCTAACTTTCAAGTCACCTTTCTGGACTGAGTTTAACAATTATCTCCCAAGGGAAACAGCCTTAGGTCTCATACAACCCTGCAATTACTTGTTCAACTTTTGTCTTCCCCAAAAGACTGTAAGCTCCACAAGGGCAGAGACTGTATGGCTCTTATTTGCCTTTTTACCCTCACTGTCTAATATGTTGCCTGGCTCATAATTGACACTTGATACAGATTGAATGGGTGAATGTATTAAAGATTTAGAACAAGAATGGAGTGTACAAAACCAAAAACTCACTGCCATTGACTCGATTCAACTCGTTGTTGTTGTTGTTATGTGCCGTCGAGTCGGCCCCGACTCATAGCGACCCCTCCTTGGGTTTCCGAGGCAGTATCACTACGGAAGTAGGATTGCCCAAACTTCCTTCCGAGGAGTGACCCCTTATTGGGTTTCCAAGAAGATAACTCTATGGAAGTAGATTGCCCAAACTTCCTTCCGAGGAGTGGCTGGTGGGTTTGAACCACCCACCTTCTGGTTAGCAAATACCTTAGGCATTACACCACCAGAGCTCCTGGACGTACTGTAGATCTCAGTAAGAAGTCAGGACTTTATCTTGGAGGTAAAGGGAACCACTGAAAGATTTTGAACAGAGGAGTGGGATAAAAAAGGACTCAATCAGCCCCACTGATTGAGTGAACTGTTTAGACAATTTGACAGTAGAAATTGCACAGTGATAGAGCGAATTCATAAGGGGGCCCAAGGTTCCTTGGAAATTATTTTCCTTGGAAATGTCTGAACTGAGCAGGAGACCATGATTCTTAACCTACTTGAGGATATTTTTAAAAATAACCATACACGGGCCCCATTCCAGTCTACTTAAATTGGTACCTCTGAGGTTGAGTCTCAGGCATGTATACATTTTAAAAGCCTGTAAAGTGATTTTAATATGCAGCCAAAGCTGAAAACCACTGAGTTATAAAGACATTCCAGGCAGAGAGAAAGGCAGAGAAGTGAAAAAGAGCACAGGCGTAGTGGGGGTGGTGGACGTTTACAACCAGCTGAGTATTGCTGGACATAAAACTCTAGACAAAGAGCCCTGGACATTATCTTTCAGATTATGTGGAACTTTTGAAGAATGAGAGCGTAGAAAATGAAATTCCCCCCACCCCAAATCTAGGTGCAGAGAATTAATTACATTCCTTAGTTCATAGTCCACTGTAGGTTCATACAAGGCCCCTCCCTTATTCATTTTATTACCTTTTTACCCCCAGTTTCTATAAACACAGTCTAATGTGTTTATTTATCCTTCAATATAGTCATCATCAAGCTTGGCCATCAGAGCTCCTACATCTTGTTTTATGGGTGTGTTCAGTTTGCATGAAGAGTTTAACCATTCTCTAAATCTAATTTCTAACTTTTTTTTCACTCAACATTGTTAAGATTTATCCATGTCACTACAGGTATATCTAATGTATTACTTCTAACTGTTATATAGTATTCACTTATCTATCCCCTTAGAGATGGATAGCTTGCTTTCAGTTTCCTTACACTACAAACAAAGCTTTGATGAATAATATCCTCATATATGTTCTCTTATGGTTCTGTGCAATACTTTCTCATGCTGATTGTTCTAAAATAAAAATCTGCCCATCTCATTTCCCTGCTCCACATTCTTCAATGATTCCCCATTTCCTTAAGATAAAGACAAACTTCTTAGGATGACAAAGGCAGCCATTGGGAGCTGGCCCATGTCCACCTCTCACTCATCTCCTGCCCTACCCTGAGTATTTGCAACTTTCCAAATGTGCCGTGCTCACTTATACCACTCTGCCTCTGCATGTGCTTTTTCTTTTGCTTGGAATCCCCTTTCTCCCTTCTTGGCTTTGCTATCACCTTAATATCTTTTCCAATTCAGCAGAAGCATCACTTCTCTCTGAGAAGTCTGTCTCATCCACTCCCCTACATCTCCATGCATGCACACGCGCGTGCGCACGCACACACACACACTGCTGTCGAGTCGGATCTGACTCATTGCAACCCCTCCTTGGGCTTCCAAGGCGATATCACTACGGAAGTAGATTGCCCAACCTTCCTTCTGAGGAGTGGTTGGTGGGTTTGAACCGCCAGCCCTCTGGTTACTAGTCAAATGCCTTAGGCACTACGCCACCAGAGCTCCTATATCTCCATGTAGGAGTTGTGTATGTTAAGTGCTTTTCCCAGTGTAAGAGAGAGAGACTGATTTCTGTCTTTCCACATTCCTCCAGGCTGCAGAAGAAGCCACAGGAACCAGAGACAGGAACTCTGAGAGACTTAGCACCTATTAGCTGAGTGAGCTTGTGGCTCTTGTTAGTTGCCCTTGAGTAAATTCCAACTCATGGCGACTCCAAGTATGCAGAGTAGAACTGCTCCACAGTTTCAAGGCAGTGAGCTTTCAGAAGCAGATTACCAGGCCTGTCTTCCAAGGTGCCTCTGAGTGGATCTGAATCACCAACCTTTTGGCTACTAGTTGAGCACTTAACCATTTGCTCCACCCAGGGACTCCACAAATGAATCATCCTAGGCAAATCATTTTATATCTCTAAATTTCTCTTGTCCTTGTTATAAGACTGTGATGCAGTAAATTACTTAATATGGCTCTTCTAGCCAGGGTCTTTGTGACTCCCACCAGATGACTGGGTGGAACTATGCAAATGTGAAATGTTTGTGGCCCACCAAGAGGATGGGATAGCTTGTTATTAATGTAAATAAGTACATGGCACCTTTTTGTGGGTGGAACCATACAAATAAGGTGTATGGAACCCTAATGTGGGGCTTGGTCAGTTTTGCCATCCTGTTAGGCTTAAAATGAGCCATCCCAGAGGTGGAAAAGGGGGATCTCACTGTCATCAAGAGAGTAGAGCCAGAAATGGAGTGTGTCTTTGGACCCGAGATCCCTGTGCTGACTAGCAGAAAAAACAAGACGAGGCAGCAGAGGCAACAGAACCAAGACACTGGCATGAGATGGAGCAGTAGGCTTGCCAGCCTAAGCAGTAAGAAAGCTGAGTGCCTTCGGGCAGGAGGCTTGTTGGCAAGTGGGGTGCACCTATCCTCAGAGCTAAAAGAGCTTTCTAACACTTGCCCGAGTAGGGCAGAGGCCAGGCCAAGAGGCCAAGGACCAAGCAAAGGTGTTCTTATGGCATAACTGAGAAGAAGCTGTCCTGATTGAAGAACTATATCTTGAGTTGCTTCTGACCCTGAATTGTAAACTGTTACTTCCCAGACAAATCCCATAATCTATGAATATTGTCTATGAATTCTGTGTAGCCATTGCTATGAATTATGCCACCCAGCAGAGAAGCAGAGTGTCATGGAAGGGACAGTTGGTGTCAGAATTTGTGAAAAGGCTGGAGAGTGGCAGCATGTCTGACCTCCACCTCACAGGAATCAGCCTAGGACTTTTGATGTTCTTGTTTCTCCATCACCTTTATGAAGTTAGACAGGTCAGAGGAGGCCACTGCCACACCCTTTTTGCAAAGACTTTACCTTCTTTCCTAGGTGGTACGCTCTTGTAAAGATCAAATGCATTACTGTAGGAAGAGTGTCTATGAAACCCAGTAGCCATCAAGTTGATTCAGACTCAGAGAGACCCCGTGTGTATCAGAGCAGAGTTGTACTCCACAGGGTTCTCAGTAGCTGATTTCTTAGGAGTAGATCATCAGGCCTTTCATCTGAGATACTTCTCGATGAACTCAAACTTCCAACTCTTCGGTTAGTAGCTAAGTGCATTAACCTTCCTACCACGCAGGGACTGGAACTATAGAAGTGTTGGTTTTATTAATAGATTGTCTTTTTAAAATGGCTTTTTCCCTTTCAAGGTAGGTTTCATGTTCATTTTAGCTAGACTTGAGTGGTGTAAAAATGTAGGTGGTAGGAAATGGGCAGGCCATTCATTAAATTGTTGAAGCAGTGACCTGTACTCAGTGTTAATTGGATAAGAGAGTGAGAGTGAACTGGTTAAAGGTGAGCAGAGCCCAGGTTAACAAGACTAGAAAAGGAAATTTGGGCTCTGTAGTGGTTATGTTTGTGTGTCAACTTGGCTGGGCCTGGTTGAGTAGCTGGGCAGCTGTTGGTAGTTATTCCCCATGATGAGACTGGCAATCAACTCCATGGTGGGGTCTACCACAAGTAGCTGAGTAGCTGCTTTCGGTAAGTGGTCTGCTTCCTGTATATAAGAAGCAGCTTTGGGAACGGTCTCTAGTTTATGGCACAGCTTGGACCCTACATGTAGTCGTGTCTTTGTTCAGGAGCCTGCCATGCTCTGCCGACCTTGGGACTTACAATGGACTTAAATTAATGGCCTGCCATGTGGTTTGGTAACATCGGGACTGTGCCTTTTTATTTGACAGCCTTGGGTTTGTCAGCCTCAGCAGCCAGCAGCTGTCTGAGTGAAGAAACGCCTCTAGCTCCAATGGGCTGGGAGCAGGAGGCAGAGCTGGACCCCAAGGTTGAGGGGCTTTCATCCAGTCCCTAGAGCCTGGCACTTTGAACTGGGACTTAAAGCCTCCAAACTGTAAGATAATAAACTCCTGTTTGTTTAAGCCATCCCATTTGTGGCATATTCCTGTCAGAGTGGCACTAGGTAACCAGAACAGGCTCCTTCTCTTGCTTCTCTCCAATCTCTGTAGGCTTCCTGAGAACAAAAATCATGCTTTTATTTCTTCATTTACCTTCGTTATCTCTTACAACCCTTGAAAGAGGCCCACAGTAGGTGCCCACTAAATGCATGTTGATTTATGAAGAGAATTCAGCTATGCCAACTTTAAATCTGGGAAGCTAGACTTGTCCTTGACCCTGCTGGTGGTGATCAGGGGCTGTCTGCTGATATTCCCTAGAGTTTGTCTTAGTCTTGCCTTGCCCACTTTCTCCAACCCCACTCTACTCCCATATTCCCCCTGCCCCGTTCCCTATGTATCTCTTACTCATCCTTCAAGTTTCTACATAGTGGAAATGTTTCTGGAAAGTTTCCTCTTATCCTCAGGATTGACCTGGGTGGTGGTCTCCTAGTGCAGTGTAGCAAATTACTTAGTATGGCTTTTCTACCCATAAGTCATTGTAAACTCAGTGGTGGAATGAGCAACTGAGGAGCTGATTGTAAATGTTATCCACGTGGAGTATTTCTGTTGGGCATGGCACAATACAATGTTCTGGGAGGTGCCCACTTTCTCTCAGGTGCTTAGAGTTCTGATGCTATGATTGGCTAGTTTGACCACCCTGCCGGGCTCAAAAGGAGGCCTCCTGGAAGCAGAGCTCTCTCTGACTGCTGGTTGAGGAAGATGTGCTGCTGAAAGAGACATGCGCCCCTGAAAGAGACATGTGCTGCTGAGACGCGAGACACACGCATTGCTGAGTGAGACACTGAGGGACCAGCACTACTGGGAAAGAGACTGTGAGAGACTGTTGGCTGAGGGACGTTGGGTTGGGAGAGAGACTGAGCGTTCTTCCTGAACTTGAGTTGTAGCCTGGTGCTTTCCTAATAAACCCCATAATCTGTGAGTTCTGTGTGGCCACTGCAGTGAATTATCGAACCCAGGAGAGAGGTGGTGGGTGCTTTGGGAGGAATGGTTGGAGAAAAGGCTGGAGGGAGGCAGCATGTCTGGCCTTGCAGTAATAGGCCTTGGGTTACTGCTGGTAATCCTGTCTTCCTCTCGTGGGATTAAAGGAGGTCGGAACATGTGGCCTCCTTGCTGTTTTTGCACCTAGTATTCACCACTTACAATAACATGGCAGGTAGTGCATTTTTATATTTTATCTTTTGGTCTCCTTTTGTCATTTTTTACCCCCTTTTTACATTTGAAGAGACTGGTCCAGAGGGGATACAGAAAATAAGTGATGGAGCTTGAAACCACACCCTTGTCTGTCTGACTTCCAAGGTTGTGCTCTTAACCACTACTCAAACTACATCCCAGCATCATACTTGAATGTAGCTATTTGCCTGGTTTTTCCTCCACAAGATTACACACTTATTATAATTAATTATTATAGTCTACACTTCTGGAACATACCTGGCACACAGTGGATGCTCAGGAAATGTCTGTGAAAGGAAGAGAGGTGGGCAGGTGGGACAGGAAAAAGACTTGGCACTTCCTAAATGCTAGAGTAGGAGCCGGGGCACCATTATGACCTTTGAGAAGTGCCTTGCCCCCTCTGAGCTTCAGGATCCTTATCTGCTAAACAGAGTTTGCAAGATGACCTTAAAAGTCCTTTCTGGCATATGAGCTGAACACTTACATCAGGTAGATACACTCCTTGGAGAGATGGATCATGGGAGAATAGAAGGGCTGTGTATGCACGGGGAGACAGCTGAGGGGCAGGAGTGCCTGGGAGGGAAGGACACAGGGAACAAGTGGCTATGAGGTGGAAGTGGGGGATTACAGTCAATGTCATGAGACAAAGTGTGTGTGAACTGCTGTATGGAAGATGAATTTGCTCTGTAAACTTTCACACAAATACACAAAAGGTCCTTTCTGTATTCATATCCTATGTTCAAACCCACCAGCCACTCCTCGGAAGGAAAATTGGGCAATCTACTTCTGTAGAGATACCGCCTCAGAAACCCAAGGAGGGGTCATTATGAGTTGAGACCCACTTGACTGCAGTGAGTTTGGTTTTGGTTTTATAGTTTTAACTGTTTTAAAAATCATATAATAGCAATCATGATAACAGTGTTTTTTTTTTTTCCCCTCAGAAGGGAGGGGCAGAATCAGTACCGTACCATAACCCTCTGACTTCTTCCCACCCCAGTCCTTGCTTCAGAGCTGAAAATTCTATCACAATCTCCTGCAAAAAGGTGCCAATACTGAGGAAGAGGAAGACATAGAGTGGTACGTGAGAGGAACAGACAAAGATGAACACTTTTGCGTGTACAGTACTGCATTGTTAGTGATGGGAAGCATTGATTTATGGGTGGATAGATGGATGGAATGATATAGTTAAAAAAGAAAGAAAGAAAAATAAAAAAGAAAGAAAAAAAAATGTCAATGCTCTGCCCCTAGGCACATCCCAGAAAACCCCAGAGAATGGGTGTTAGGTAGAGTCCTGGAGCAGCTCACTCTTGCCACCTGGTGGGACTGAACGGCCTTGCTCATTCTCCTTTTCCAGAACAGAAGATCTATTGTCAGGTACCCACAAGTTGATCACCCCTCACAGCAAACCTATGAACAACAGAACAAAATACTTACTGATCCTGTCCCATCCTCACAATCATTGTTATTTTTGAGCCTGTCGTAGCAGCCACTGTATCAATTTATTTCTTAAAGGTCTTCCTCTTTTTCACTGACCCTGTACTTCACCAAGAATGATATCCTTCTCCAGGGACTGATCCTTCCTGATAACATATTGAAAGGATGTGAGATGAAGTCTTGCCATCCTTGCTTCTAAGCATTCTGGCTAAGACAGATTGATTAATTCTTCTGGCAGTCCATGGTATAGTCAATATTCTTCACCAACACTATAATTCAAATGTGTTAACTCTCCTTTGGTCATCCTTATTCATTTTCCAGCTTTTGCATGCATACAAGGTGATTGAACATACCATGGCTTGGGTCAGGTGCACCTTGGTCTTCAAAGTGACATCTTTGCTTCTTAACACTTTAAAGAGGTCTTTTGTAGCAGTTTTGCCCAATGCAGCGTTGTTTTCTTATCTGCTGCTTCAATTTTCTGACTGCTGCTTCCATGGGTGTTGATTGTGGATCCAAGTAAAATGAAATTCTTGACAACTTCAATCTTTTCTCCATTTATCATGATATTGCTTATTGGTCCAGTTGTGAGGATTTTTGTTTTCTTTATACTGAGGTGTGGGTGTGATCCATACTGAAGTCTGTGGTCTTTGATCTTTATTAGCAAGCACTTCAAGTCCTTTTTGCTTTCAGCAAGCAAGGTTATTGTCATCTGCATAATCAGAAGTTGTTAATGAGTTTTTCTCCAATCCTGATACCTCCTTTTTCTTCATATAGTTCAGCTCCTTAGATTATTTACTTAACATACAGATTGAATAAGTATGATGAAAGGATACAATCCTGACACACAACTTTCCTGATTTTAAACCATAAAGTTTATCACCTCATTTCATTCAAACAACTGCCTCTTTGTCTATAAATGTTCTGCATGAACACAGTGAAGTGTTCTGGAATTCCCATTCTTTGAAAGGTTATTCATAATTTCTTGTGAGTCACACACAGCCAGATACCTTGGCATAGTCAATAAAACACAAGTAAACATCTTCTGGTTTTCTTGGCTTTCAGCCAAGATCCACCTGGCATTAGCAATGATATCCCTTGTTCTATGTTCTCTTCTCAAGCCAGTTTGAATTTCTGACAGTTCCCTGTTGACATACTACTGCAACCGTTTTTTAATTATCTTCAGCATAATATTACTTGCATATAATGTTAGTGATACTGTTCGATAATTTCCACATTCCATTGGATCATCTGTCTTTGAAATAGGCAAGTGTATGCATCTCTTCCAGTCTGTCAGCCAGGAAGCTATCTTCCAAATTTCTTGGCATAGATAAGTGAGCACTTCCAGAGTTGCACCCTTTTGTTGAAACATCTCAATCATTATTCTGTCAGTTCCTGGCACCTTGGTTTTTGCCTTCATTGAAGGTCTGGAGCCCTGTTTTTCACCAATGCATTGGGAAAAGTCTTGTCTGAAAATGGCTAGAATTTATTTCTATTTCTGCCCTTCCCACTGGAAGTTCTTTCTCTGGAATCCCTTTTCATGCAAAGCACACCCTTGACATTCCTGTCATTGCAGCCCACTTAGTTGAGCTGAATGGATCTAACACCCTTAGAAAGCCTAAGCTCTGAAAAGACTGGTGCACACCTCTACCTCCAGAACTCCAAGACAAAAATAATACTCAAAATAAAATAAGGTCAAATAAGGAAGTACCACAAAATTCTGATTTTCCTCACAATTACTACTTGGATGCTTTTATTTTTTTAAATATGAATTATGAAATTATTTCCTTCAAAATTGCCCTGTTCTAGTGCCAGTGCCTCCTAGGCCCTGCTTTGGACAAAGAGAATTTTCCCAACTTAACAGGCAGTTCCCTATTTAGCTATGGGCTGCTTGAGGGCAAGGTTGGTTGTGTTTTATGTCTTTGTCTCTCCTGGAACTCCACTGTGCCAGGGAGATAACAGGAGCTTAATCAATTTTTTTTTTTTTTTTTTTTAGGACTAACTTTCCAACTTTATTTGTTCATTTCTTGCATTTGAAATATTCTTTAATGGCACCTTTGTCCTGAGATTCTTTGTCCTAATCCTTAACAACCACACAACCACAACCAACCCTGTTACAGGGTTTTCTCTGTCAGTTTTGCAGAGGCCTACGCACTCCCCTAGCTTCTTACCAACCTTCATCGGGCTGATTTGGTGTTCAGTACAAGTGGTGTTCTACTAACTTGACATACACAGGCTCGTCACAGTTTGATACAAGCACACAAAGATCTGCTTGGCATTTGTCTAAGGCTTTGGCAGTTTTGCAAATTCCACATGCTAGGCCATCAAGAATGAGGGTGTTCTTCAGCACCTCTTGTAAAGCAGCATTAACTAAGTCCTTTACACCTCCAGCAGCAGTGCCTTCCTCTGCCATGGTGGTGGGTTACAAGCTAGAGCTGAATCTTGAACACACCCAGGTCTCAGTCTCTGCACAACTGGCAGCAGGAAAAGAGACCCAATGTTTCTTTTTTGATCTTTATCTGAAATAAAGTTCTGGCCTGTTTCAGGACTCTTGGGAGCTCATCTCTACTTTTCTTTCACAAGCTTGCTAGATGACTAAGCCTACCACTTGCCTGCTAACCAGACGGCTGGCAGTTCAAACCCACCAGCCACTCCTCGGAAGGAAGGTTGGGCAATCCTATTTCCGTAGTGATACTGCCTGGGAAACCCAAGGAGGGATCGCTATAAATCGGGTTTGACTCAATGGCACATAACAACAACAACACCACTTTGCATCCTTTAGGCTTTTTTTTTTTTTTTCCCTCCTCTTTGCAAATCAGAGGGCCCCTCCAAACTCTAAAAAACCTAATTTAAGTTCTAAGAAAAGATCCCCAAACTCTGAAACTTTAGAAGTAATTGAAATACTAAAAATTCCTACCATTTGTTGAATCCTGTTTCTTTCTTCAAATGGGATTTATTAAGATTAGCCATTTTCAATTTTATCAGATATCTTAGCATCTATTGAATTTATGATGTGATTTTTGTTTCACATATCAATGTGATCTTTATTAATGAATGTCATTCATTATTAAGGAACCATTCTAGCATTCCTTAGGCAAATCAGAAATAAACCATAGAGATCATCTAGGTCAGTGATTCTCAGATGCAGACAAATTCCTTCTGTTTAAGAGGATGAAATGGAGGGACCTAGAGGAAAAGTGGGTCATCTTTGCTTTCAGATATGCTCCCTGATTTTTTCATGTCTCTAGTTTTCCTAACCAGAACATTAAGTTCCCAAATAGTGAGGACTCGGGGTCCCACGTAACATTTTTTTCTATAGTATTGTACCCAAGACGGCACTCAATAAATGCTATTGACTACTAAATTAATTAATGGGGTTTTATATCATAGCTGCAGCAAGAAGTTTCCTGCTAAGAGAAAGATGGAAGATGAAACTTATAACAAAAAAGATTTTTGGATAGTTAGAGAGATAAGCCATTAGATGAGTAAAGATGGCTTGAGGTATCAACGTAAGACTGAGTAAAGGACACAATAAATATTGGTCAGGCTGACTATCTTTAGTTCTTCTTATGATAATCATATTCTTTCACCTCTCTGTGGTGACCCTGTATTATAGATTTTCTGGAATTTTCCAATTTCAAATATTTCTTCTAAATCAGTGAGATGTTGCAGAAAAGAGTAAACTATGTATTTCCATCCTCAGCTTTTCCAAAGCTCTGTCCCATATTGTATTCATACACAAATCTGTACCCTTCCTAGGAGGAGACTAGGAGACCAACATGTGGAAGCTAAGATTTAGGGCCTGGTACTGGAAAGGTGGTGGGCAGAAGAGGTTAAAGAATGAATTGATCTGGAGACACAACCGCAAAGCTGGGGGGGAGGGGAGCTTTAGGAGTGAGGCCACAAGGCCTCAGGCTGTCAGGCTCCCTGTCTGCCCCAAGAGTTAGCCTGGTGTTCCTCTTCCTCCTCCTCCTCCTCCTCCAGGCTCTCAGAATGCCTTGCAGCTGCACACTCTTGCCCTATCTTTGTCCCTTGGTTGCCATGAGGGAGCTCACTGGACACCATATGCCTCTTTGAAGGAATCTGGAGGTATGAACTTGGAGCAACTAGAAAGTGCTCTGAGGGCAGCACTTCAAAGGGAACATCCCAGACTCTTCTACACCACTTCCCAGGATCCTGGAGAGAGGAGTCAGGTCTGGTAGGCCTGCAGCATTGGAATCGGGAAGTGGGTGAGCACAAGTAGCCTTAGATGTCTCAATTTGTCCCCAGATCCTCTGTTAACTAAGGCCTCCCTGCTGTCCTACCCCAGTATTCTTAGACTTCTAAGGTCTCTTTATCTGGCAAGGAAGTCACGGGACCCAAAGAAGCATAAGAGGGGTAAGGGGCTGGGTGGAGAGAGTGTGATCATCAGAGTGTGTGTGTGTGTGTGTGTGTGTGTGTGTGTTTATGTGACTTTGTATGTCTCCTTCTAAAACCTGGCCCCTCTGGTTCACGTGTGTTATCACTCTAAGTGCCCATGGATATGTGACTGTGGCATGTAGTATGTGCCTGTGTCAGCCTTTATGTTTCAGGGCAAGGGCTCCCTGTGGTGTGCATATGTGTTGGGAGGGGGTGATGGTGAGAGGCTGGCTCCCTCTCCCTCCCCCATCTTTACTCCCATCTGGCCTTGATCAGGCGGTCCCTGGGGAGGGAGCCGCGGTTTCGGATACAGGAAAATGTTCCAGGAAGCGGCCACTGTGCTGGGCCCTGCTCCGCTCCCCCAGCGGAAATTGTTCCAGGAGGGAGGGGGAAGGGAGTATTGAGATAGGATGGGGTGGTCTTGGTTCCTCTTTCCACAGATAAGGCAGGAAAAGCTGATAGAAACTCAGGTCAGCCAGGGACCTGGATGCTGCTATCTAAATCATCTAATGCAGGAAAATTGGGAACCAGCAAGGGCAGAACACCTTGCTATCTGGCTCTCTATCTAGCAAAGTTTAAGGATTGGGATCTGGGTGGCCCTTGGGGGGTGGGGTACATTTTCTAGGCCTGCTATCATGTCCCTATGCTGAGGACCAGGACACCTGGGTCTTGTCTGAAAGCCGTGTGGCTTGGGGGAAGGGGGAGACATAGGATTCAGTCCCCTCCTTCCCACTGAGGGGGCTTTGAAGCTTGGATCCAGGGCTGGGAGGGCTGCCTAATTGGGATAATGGAGGTTAATGGGGCGCCTGGAGGGGGTGGCCACGCTCCTAGATCAAAGAGGCCAGCTCTTCCCAACCACCACAGCTGGAGGTCACAGCTGGAGGGGGAGGGGCAGGGGGGCTTCAGGCTAGCCAGCAGGGGGTGCTCTGGCCCCGACTGCCTGTCCTCTCCCATTTCTGACCCCTTCCTTCTTTGCTCGCAATGCCCTCTGCTTAGAGATTGCTTCAGGAAGAACTGGGGAATAAGAAAAAGAGGAAATCCTGAGACTCAGAGTACTCTTTGTGTGAGGGGAGCTGGAAAGAGAGAGGGCAAGACAAACCGAGAGGCTGAGGTCAAAGGGTCGCAAGGATAGTCGGGACCTCGGGCGGTCAGGATCTAGACTTAGGTGTTGAGGAAACTAGAGCTGGGGAGACAGGACTCCAATCCTAGGTTCAGGCCGTTAGAAAGGACTGGGACAGGCAGCTGGAGGGGTAAGGGGCACACGGAGCTCCCCCAACGCCTCCCGTATGCCCCCGTCCCCCTCCCCCTGGTTGGCGCTCCTTCTCGGGCTCTAATCGGCGCGGCGGCCGCAGCGGGCAGAGTCAGCGCCGCCAGTCTCCGGGACGCGACTCCCAGCAATTGTGGTCGGGACCGCAGATATGCAGCTGCCTCCTGCCCGGGCACCCAGCCCGGCCAGCTCCGCCCGCGCCCCGCCTCCCGGCCGGCGAGCCCCAGCGTCTCCCCGCCCCGCCGGGACACTGAGACGCTGCAGGGAGGCAAGGTCCCCAGCGGCCCTGAGCCCAACTTAGGCTTTGGGAAATACTGGGGAGACCCTCGGCCTCTCCCCGCGTCCCCGACTTCATGACCTGTGCGTCTGGGGCTACTTATCTTCACCACAGCTGAAACTAGGGTCTGAGACCTCCAACGCTGCCTTAGTTTTCCGCTCCTCTCGCCTCAAACTTCCAAGCCGAAATTGTCAAGCAGTGCTTTGAGACAGAGATAAACTAAAAAACTAAACTCACTGCCCTCGAGTCGGGACCAATGGGGACATCGAATTAACGGTGTGTGGGGAGTAGGTGATAATGATAGCGCCGAGCCCCACAGGCTGTCGTTAACCCGGGCAGTAGAAAAAGGAAGGACGCAGAAGGGTGGTCTACGTAGACTACGAATTTACAGTCATTTTCTTCATATTGAAGAGGAGGAGGGGGTTGGGGAAAAACAGGAATGGGTGAGAAAGTAGGGATTAGGGCAAAGACCAGGACTGGGGACTCTCCTGGGGAGCCTGGAGGCTAGGTCCTCAGATACAGCATGGTCCCTTCACCTATGTGGACCAGATCCGGAGGCTGTCAAGGGCCATTCTCGGATCAGAATACACTATAAAATTCCTGCAGGTTCTGTGTGCACACACAGACATTTAAAGGATGTCAACCTTGACCTTGACCTCTCCCTCACCTTCTCACATCAAATCACCAGGTCCTGGCTATATCAAAAAATCAAACCCATTTGCCCGGAGTGCATTCAGACTCATAGCGACCACACGTGTTTCAGAGTACAATTACACACAAGGTTTTCAAAACTGTAACGTTTACAGAGGAACCCTGGTGGTGCAGTGGTTAACTGCTCAGCTGCTCGATATGAACTTACCCAGTGGCCCCATGGGAAGAAGACCTGGCTATCTGCTCCTGTAAAAATCACAGCCAAGAACCCAATGGGACAGTTTGGGCACATGGGGCAGCTATAAGTCAAAATCACTTAACAATAGCAACAACAATCTTTATGGGAGTAGATCCACAAAGCTTTCTTTTTAGTCCATCTTAGCGTGGAAGCTTCACTGAAACTTGTTCAAGCTTCTAACAACACACAGGCCTCCACTGACAGATGGGAGTAAATGGCTAATTTACCCAGAGCTGCTTGGCTTTAAACCTCTGTTCCATTCTGTGTGTGTGATGTTGCGAGCCCTGAATCAGTCCATTTCGACTCAGCAACACTGCAGGACAGAGTAGAACTGCCCCCATAGAGTTTCCTAGGCTGTAATCTTTACAGGAGCAGATCAACAGGTCTTTTCTCTCATGGAACCACTGGTGGGTTCTAATGACTCTTTGTTAGCATGATCATTATTAGGGAGCTCTGGTAGCGTAGTGCCAAAGGCACTTGACTGCTAACCAGAAGGCTGGCAGTTCAAACTCACCAGCCACTCCTCAGAAGGAAGGCAATCTACTTCAATCTACTTCTGTAGTGATACTGCCTGGAAAACCCAAGGAAGGGTTGCTATGAGTTGGATCCAACTCCACGTGAGTGAACCATTATTTAGCTCCATATTCCCTTCCTCTCTCTTACAGGAAAGAGTGCAAATATTCCATAAATTGCCCTTTGAATCAAGTCCAGACCTTACATGCTAATTGGACTTTCTCTATCAGCCTCCGCTTTCTGTGCTCCAGCCACATTCAACTTTCAGCTCCTCAAAAGTGTGGTTAATCCTTCATGTCTTGGCCTTTGCATACACTCTTTCCTCTTTCCGTACACTTCCTCTCTTCACCTGGCTAACTCCTTCTTCATCCTCCAGTTTCTTTACTTACTCATCCCTTTTTCCAGGAAGATTTGATTGGCTATCTGCATTCTTTTGTATCTTATAGCATCCAGTACTTTATCAGAATATTTATCACTCTTAATGTTAGTTGCTTAACATTAGAGCTGAGTTTGCCTTTTTCATGGTTGCACACCTGAGCTCAGCACTGTGTGCTTGGCACAAAGTAGGTGTTCTCTGAGCATTTGTAGAATGAAAGAATGTACCTCATGTCCATTTCACATCTCAAAAAAGTTGTGTTCCCAAGAAAAATCAGAGAAAGATGGATGGTCCTCAGGATTTTGAAAGATCACCCCCCTGGTTTGTCTAGCCCCATTCCTCAGGATAAAAAGTATAATCAGGACCCCATCACTGCAAGTTCTCTTTATTTAAAAACACTAATATATCTCAAGGAAGATGAGGCAATTTACTTCCATAGTGATACTGCCTCGGAAACCCAAGGAGGGGTCGCTATGAGTTGGGTCCAACTCGATGGCACATAACAACAACAACAATATATCTCACATATCATATTCTAAGTTATCTTATTAATAAAAGGTCATTTCCTGGGAACAACCAGTGTCTTAATTCAATGCTGACTCGTGGGTCACCCCCGCCCTGGGGTGGGTTCGTTGCTTTGTTCCAAGGTCAGGCCTTCAGTCTTGGAGCTCCTTCCCTCCACTTTCCTCTCTGTCCTTTGCATGCTAGCTCTTTCCTCCTCCTCCCTATAGCCCTTTCTCTTTCTGGTCTGCTTCCTCTGCAAATGTTGTGTTATCTTGGGGTTCAAATGTCAATTAAGGAAACTGAGGTTCAGAGAAGAGAGGAGCCAGAGCTAGTATGGGGAATCCTGCCTTGTAGCTCTGGTGCTGGAAGAGGGGACAGGGAGACCTAGAAGAGAGGGAGGGAGGTTGAAGTATGTATGTATGTGTAAATCTATACACATAGGTATATAGAAAGATTAAGGGACTCTGGTGGTACAGTGGTTAAAGCATTTGACTGCTAACCAAAAGGTCCATGGTTCAAACTCACCAGCTGCTTTATGGGGGAAAGATGAGGCAGTCTGCTTCCATAAAGATTTATAGCCTTGGAAACGCCATGGAGGTCACTATGAGTCAGAATCGACTTGATGGCAGTGGGTTTGGTTTTATACACAGGTTGCTGGCCTCTTAAAAGCTTCCCCTCTTGGTTGGCAGATGATATTTCTACATATGTGCCATAGGAATGTCTGTAAAACTAGAACTAATAGTTATGATAACTGTTAGTTATCATAAATTCCCTGAACATGGTATCTTCCTAGGTACAGTTAACTACCCTGATGGGGTGAGTTGGTGGACCTGTGGCCTGGGGACCACAGTCAACAGGGGACAGCAAGCTTGACTGGCATAACACACTACACAAAAACATTGTTCTACATCCTACTTTGGTGAGTAGCAACTCAAAAGCTTGCTAGTGGCCATCTAGATTCAACAGTGGGTCTCTCCTCCCTCTTCCAGAGCAAAGAAGAATGAAGAAAACCAAAGATGCATGGAAACAACTAGTCCAATGGACTAGTGGACCATGTGAACCTCAGCCCATATAACCATGAGACCAGAAGAACTAGATGGTGCCCGCCAACTACTAGGAAAGGGAGATCCTGGATAGAATGAGAGAACAATGTGGAAAAAAAATTCAAAATCATAATAATGACCAGATTTACTGGTCTGATAGAGCTAGGTGAGACCCCTGAGATTATGGCCCCTAGTTATGCTTTGGGTCTGGAATTGAACTCACTCCTGTGGCTTCCAACCAAACGATAGACAGGCATATAGGGTGAACATTTACATCAGGTAGATATACTCCTTAGAGTGATCAATCATGGGAGAACAGAAGGGCAATATTTGCATAGGGAGATAGCTCAGGGTCAGGAATGCATAGGAAAGAAGGACATAGGGAAGAGGTAACCATGGGGAGGAAGCGTGAGGAGAGCTGTTACATTGTGGGGAACTGCAGTCGATGTCATAAAACAAAATGTGTATGAACTGCATGGAAAATGAATTTTCTCTGTAAAATTTCACCCAAATCACAATAAAAATAATAATTAAAAAAGACAGTTTTCTTGCTTCCCTAACTGTTCTTAGCTTTGCCTCCCAGAATTGAATCTTCTTTCCCAAGCTCCCTGAATATAAACTCAGAATGCTGGACCAAGGCACTAGACAGTATCCAAATCCTGAGGCCACTCTTGGATCACCATAACCCTCCCCCTAATGGTCAAGTTTCCCTGAAACCTGAAACCTGGTCATCAGCGCCTTTGCTCTTAGAGGAGTCTACCATATCAGCAGCTGTTCCTCTGAGTCTTTTATCTGTATCCCACCACCTCTGTTTTCCTGTTTCTCTTTCTATCACTGTTTCTCTGTCTCTGGATACCCCCTTTTTTCTTCGTGTTCCTCCTATGTTCTCTGTCACTAGAGCTCCACCGAAGGCAAGGGCTGATGAGCCTGGGTGCTTAGGGGGTAGTGGCCAGACAAGGGGCCCGGGACATGAGCACAAGTTTCCAAGCTTCTCTTCCAGGCCCCTGTGGCTGGGGAGCTCCACAGAGGGAGAGATGAGTCAGTAGGGCCGCAGAGCAGGGAGGGGAGCCTAGCTAGGGGTGGGGATGCCTGCCGGGGTTCCCTAGGGCCAGAGATTTTTCTGGGTCCATCTGAGTCTCAGAACTTGGGTGAGTATGCAGAGTAAGGGACTGGTGAGTCCCCCAAAAGTACACTGGAGGTTCCTATTCTAGTCATAGGTATCAACTGTAGGACTGACGGTTAGAAGACCTCAGGATCTCTGTAACTGTAAAGTTGTGACGATTGTCCTGTGTGTATGTATGTGACATTTGCCATATGTGCAAATGTATGTACTGATGGAAGTCTGAATGTGTCCACATGGTGGTATTCTGGGTGACTACATACATGTACGTGTATACTAGTGTGTGCATTTGCGTGATTGGGGGTTAGGGTAAGTGTCTTGGTATAAGCATTATGTGTATATGTATATATCAGTGTGTGTCAAGATGGATGCCTGCATATGTGTGTACATATACATATATGTGTATATGAATTGTATAACCCAGAGTGTGTGCAAGTATGTGTCTGAATGTGTGTTATTTACTAGGTGTGTATGTGTCAATCTTTGTATTTCAGAAGCTCTATTCCTTGTTCAAGGAGCCCTCGTGGCATAATGCTTACGTGTTGGACTGCTGGCTGCTAATCAAAATGTCAGCAGTTCGAAACCACCAACTGTTCCTTGGGAGAAGTGGCAGTCTGCTTCTATAGAGATTACAGCCTTGAAGCCCTATTGGGTAGTTCTACTGTGTCTTATAAGGTCACTGTGAGTTGGATTAGACTCAACAGCAATGGATTTTGGTCCTGGTATTTTTATTCCTTGTTCATTGATGATTCTTTCCAGGTGGCCAAGCCTTCTACAACAATAGCAAAGGGAAGGGATATCAGAGTATGTCCAGCCAGGAGAATGAGTAGCAGGTAGTCAGTGTGGAAGGAGGTAGCTCCCTGAGGAATAAGGGAATAGAGGTCTCATACTCTCCCCTGTTTTCATGCTCTCTCCACTCCTACTGATCTTTCCCAAAAGACCCAAAGCCACTAGAGAGAATTGAAGCAGGTTCCAAATTCAACTCTCTCTAACCTAGAAATCCCACCCTGATTCTCCTAGGGGAGAGAAGGAAGGGAGTGGTCCCTTGTGGTTCAGGCCAGTCTTGGGGTTGGGAGATCAGAAAGCACCATCCCACCCCTTCCTTCAGGGGCGTCCATCTCTAGAAGCTCAGTGTCTGGGTGGCCATAGGCGGAGGCTGAGGGGCCCCCAGGGTGGTGGTGGGGGTGGATAGAAACCAGATGCCTAGGGGGTTTATACTGGAAGGACCAGAGCCGCAGCCTCAACCCACCCCTGCCACATGGCGCCTCTGCCTGGGCTGCCCCACCCCCTGGGAGGCTGGGCAGAGGGAGGCCTGCAAGGGTGGAAGCAGGTCCTTGGTCAGGGCTCCCAGTTGATGCCCCCAGACCCTGAAGGCACTGGGAAGGGCAAAGGGGGCAGAACCCAGGAATACCAGGTGCTCCACTAGGTTGCAAGACTGTCTTGAAAAGCACATACCAGAAGCAGGGTCCTAAGGGAAGCAGACCGGAAGAAGGCAGCTGGGGAATTCAGGCAGTCTCTCCTGCCTCGCTTTGGCACAGACCTTTGGGCATTTTACTGGGGTTGACATCAGGGGTCCTGACTCACATTGTCCTGCTCCTCCTTTCCCTTCCCTAGAACTTTGGGATTTGAACACTTCTCTTTTTCTCTTTCAGTCTCCTCCTTTCTACCTCAATCTTATTTGAGCCCTAACCCTTTCTCTCCCCTGCCATCTTTTCTGTAGATTCTAGACTTTTCTCCTCTGTCTCAGTTTCCTGCCTGATCTAACTAGTCCCAGATTTTTCTGCTGGAAGTATAGTAATTTCTTCAAAGCTTCCCACTCTTCTGAACTTCTGAGCTGGGGACCCCAGGAATCCATCTGGCATCTCAGGCTCAGGTCCCCCTCCCACCAGGGGGAGACTGTGAGGTCACTGGGACACCCCACCATGAGCACTTCCTCTTGGGCAGACGGGTGGGGTGGCCCTTGTAATCATCGGACACAATTATGCGCTATTTATACTCCATCCCCGCCCCCCACCTGCCGGCTGCTCATCCCTCCCCGCCTCCTCCAGACCTGGCCATGCCTCCAGCTATTTTCCTTGTCCTTCTAAGCCATTGTCTCCTCATCTTTGTTCTTCTAGGCTGGTTCTTTTCCTTTTGAAGTCTTTCAGCTCTCTCTTTAATAAAGCCACATCTCTGGTCATCTATTTCCTCTCTGTTTCCTATCCTCCAGACCTTCTCCCCTTGGATTGTTACAGTTGCTTTTCATGTCTCTCTGTGTTTCTTCTCTTGCATCTTTCTTTTTGTCTTCAACCACTCTGGTTCCCTAACTCTTTCCCAAAAAGTTGGGTTCACAGGATTCCTCCGGAGAAATTAAAGAGGGCTGGAATCCAGAACTCCTGCGTCCTACCCTGAACAGAGGCTCCTGCCTGCTAGTTAAACTGAAACTGCTGTGTAACTCTTTCTGCACATCAATCTGTTCCTTCTCCCTCCCAGCTTTTTTCCTTGGGGAGTTAAGTGCAAAAGAAGCATGGAAGTGGGCACTCAGTTGTGGTCAAAAGAGAAAGTGAGGGGATTGTGTTGGGGAGTAAGGGGGATGGGAAAAGACAGGGCTTCATTCCTCTGAGGGGCAGGGCTGGGAGGGGGCAAGATGTATGTGTTGGGAAATAACTTGTGAAACAACCCCAGCTGGCTAGGCCCCTCTGTGGGAGAGATGCTGGTTCTACCACTTGGCTGCCCATCCCTCTCTCTCCCATAAACTTACCCCAGGACCCAGGTTTCAGTTAATAGATTTTTTTTGTTTCCCTCTCTCAATCTGGTTGACCTTTCTTCTCTTCTTCCCCATTTTACTGGGAAGTCAAAATTGGAAAATTCTTCTTAACCTCTAATTTCAATTGTGCTGTAGAGGGAACTGATGGATGGCAATGAGAGAGGAAACCTAGAGCTCCTTCCCAGGAGAGTATGATCACTCCTAAGAAGTCTTATGCATCAGAAGATGGAGATTAGATCTGCAACCAAGAGGGGCCCAGGACTATAACTAGCAAGGAACTATGGAGGCAGGGACATTTCTTGAATGAATTGAGCCAATTACCTTTTACCCTATCCTTAATCCTGCCTGCCTTAAATTTTCTCAGAATCAGAAGACCCAGGTTCTGCCCCACTAAGTGAGGTAAATCTATAGATGTTACCTCCCAGCAGTGAAACTGAGGCGCTGGGAGGAAGACTGGGGAATCCCCAAGACTTCGCCAAGCCCCTCTCTCTCATTCTCCACCCATTCCCTTTAGGTCTTGCTCTAGAATCTAACTCGATGACCCTAAGAATTTGGGCAGCGGAAGCCTCCACCTCACACACACACACACACACACACACACACACACTGCTCTCCTGATCAAGGGGTGGGTGACTAGGAACATAAGCATCTCCGTGGCCAATTTGGGAGTGTGTGTGTCTGCATCCATGTCACTGTGTTCATTTGTGTGTGAGTTTGTCTGTGTTCATTCATGACAGTAGCTGTACCCATGTGTGTAGTACTGTGCATGTGTATGTGTGCATGGATCATCCCTGTGTTTGTCCATAAGTGTGTATGTCAGTGTATTCCAGTCTCTCTGTGTGAGTGTTGTCCCCAGTCCCCCATCTCCCCCCCCCCCCGGATCTCTAATTAGTGGTTTGGGGTTTGTTCATTTTCCCTCCTGTTCCTTTCCTCAGCAGCGGCAGCGGCAGCGGGCCGGCAGCGACGGCGGTAGCAGCAGCCTCAGCAGCAGCAGAAGCCAAGCAGCAGCAAGGCTCTGGAGTCAGAGTAGGAGCTTAGAATTGGAGCCTGAGTGGGAACAGGAGTGCAGCTGTCCTGGGAGAGAAGCAGATCCTTCCTGGGACTCAAGGCCACTCCTTGCCTGCACCCTCACTGCCAGACCTCCAGAGAAGAGAGACTCAGGACACCCAGCCCCAGACTCTCCCCAGGTACAGAACACCACAGATGTTTATGGGAGTGTTGGGGGTGTGTAGGACACCTGGGTCCACCTTCCTTTAACCTTTCCCCTCTTAGCACCCCCTAAGGAAGCCCTGATAATTTGCCCACGATCTTATCCCCCTTCCGGCCTCCCATCCCTTCCCCTGGGTGCCCCCTTTTCCCCTCTCCCTCTCAGATCCCTTCTTTGGGGAGCTCAGCAAATGGAGCAGGAAATTTGGACCCTCTGCCTCCCTCTCTCGCCCTTCTCATTGGATCCGGAGCCTTCTCCTCTGGGAAAGCTGTAATTAGAGGGTGGATCCCTACAGACAGAGAGCAGCCCCCCCACCCCCACCCCCTAGTCCCTTCTAACTTTAGATCTCTTCTCTCCCATTCTCCCATTCTCCCTCCCTCTCCCCTCTCCCTGTCTCTCCGGCTCGGCTCTCTCCATCTGCCTCGCTCCTTGGAACCCTGGTTCCCCAGCCTCAGGATGGCATCCTCCCTGCTTGAGGTAACTGTCCCTTACCCCCACCCCCACCCCAGGACACTAGCGACAATCTTAATGGCCTTAGTCCTTGCGCACCCAACCCCCCAACTCACACTGGCAGTAGTAGCCGTGGTGCTTGTCATTTCCAGGGGTCCCTGAGGAGAGAGAAGTAGGTTCAGAGGAGAGAGGAGAAGAGGGCAGGAGAAGGGGGAGGAAAGAGGCCAGGGCCAGGGATCAGAGAGTAGTCAAAGGAAGGTGAGGGGTGTCAGAAGAAAGCATGGACCGTAGGGTCAGCCAAGCACTCCAACTCTGAGAAGTGGAAAAGAGATGGAGAAAGGAAGAAGAGAGGAGGAGTAGGGAGAGTTGAGAGATAGATGAGTTGGTAGCAGATGGTGGGGGTGAGGGCAGAGAGGACTCATTGGGGGGGCATGGAGTAGCAACTGGATATAGTTCTTTGGGGGTGCTGTCTCCTGAGACTCCTAGCCTTAGCAGCATCTTGTCTGGTCTGTGTGTGGGTGGGGGCCTGGGCCTCTGGGCTGGTGTGTGTAGGAGAGGAGGTGGGCTATGAGCTGCTAAGAAGGGCAGCCCTGTGCATGTGGGGGAGCTGACCAGGGGAACAGCCCAGGCCTGAGAGGGAACTAAGGGGGAGGGACAGGGTCTGAGGCCTCCTGCCCAGCTCACAAATATTTAGCTTTCAGTCAAAGACAAACTTAGCTCTATTTTGGGAGTGGGAGGCTCCAGGGCGGACTGGGCCACTTCCCCTCCAGCCTGGGACCCCAGCATCCCTTGCTTTTGGAGCTGGGGAGAGAGGGAACTGGGGTACCAGAGGGCTCGGGGGTTGGATCCCTGAGAAATCACTGGGGGACCCAAGGTACTTAGCTAGAGGAGGCCTGCAGAGCAGCACCCTGCTGGGAATGGGGAACTCCAGCCGATTTCAAGGTCCTGAGTTTCCCCTGCTTCTGGGTCACTGACTCTGTTTCTCTGTCTCCATCTCTGCCCTGCTTTCTAGGTCCCCCTGTAGGAGTTTGGGGCCAAGAGCCATTCCTGAATGCCAACCCCCTTCAGCAGCCTTGAAACTTTCCCATTCTTGGGCCTCTCTAAACCCCCATCTCTGCTCCTAGTGCCCTAGTTCAGGTCACAGAGGTGATAGGGCAAACAGGAAGCAGAAACTAAGAGATCCCACCTCTTTCATCTTCACAGGAGTGTGCATGAGATTAGGTGAGAGTCTTTCAATGCCTATGTTCACTGGCGTGATTGTATGTGTTAGAGTATAAACCAATGTGCCCGAACGTGGCTGGTTTTCTGAGAGTACAGGTGTGCATGTCAGCTGTGCTGACTTGTCTACTAGTCTAAATGAGGAATATTGTGTTTGTAGGACTATGAGAGTGAGTTTGTGACTGAGTTTAAGGAATGGCATGCGAGCCAATAGGGTGGGTACCATGCCCTGTGTCACTACTCTGTATCCTGTCAGGGTTCTCTAGGTATTGTATTCTATCCCCACCAGCAATGGGGGCAGATTTCCCACCCTGTTACTTCCCCAGTGAGCACTATAATGAGTCACCACTGAAATACTATGGTCCTGATGAAGCTGGAGGATAGATGCATGGAAATCCTAGGTCCACCCAAGGCAGGGGCAGTGTCAGTGTCAGCAGGGTGGGTGTCATGCCAGAGTTGCCAGCGTGGCACTGGTGCCTGGGGGAAGGGCTGGCCCAGGGACCTGCTGGTAAGACATGGGATAGGGATTGCACTTGGCAAGAGGAATGTGGAGGGAACTGGGTTGCATGTCCCCTTACTCCTTGTCAACTAGAGATGCCCCCAACACAAAGATACTCCACTCTCTCCACCTTTTTCATCTCCTGGACCTGGACCCTTAACCACCTCTACTACCACTAGAAGGAATCCTTCTGGCTGGTATGGGCAGGCTTTCTGGCAGTGGGAAGAACTTGGGGTTCAGAGAGGGAAGCAGTTGCTGCTTAATGGGAGGAGGTTCACCTGAGTTGGGCAAGACACTGGGGAACAGGGAGGAGGAGGAAGAAGTGGGGAGCAAGGTAGACTGGAGAAGTGGGAAGCTGGGAGAACTAAGAAACTTGGAAGGAGGCTGAGAAAGATAAGAACTGGAAACTGGGGCTTGGGTGCTCAGAACCTATGGCCCATCAGCCCTCAGATGAATAGAGAAACTTTCCAGTGGGAAGTCAGGCTAGCTGCCTAAGTACTGAGAGACTCCCTGGAAAGAGGGAACCCCCTTCCTCTGCTCCATATCTGGATGAAAGAGCTGGGGTCTCATGGTTTCCTATCTTGTTCTCTCTATAGAGACTCTCCCATCAGTACTTCAAGGATTTTTTTTTTTTTTTTAAATGGATGATGGGATGGAGGTGGTGGGGGGAAACAACTGGAAGTCTGGCCTCCTGGGTCCTGGAAAGGTAGTACATTTGATCAGGTCTGAGAGAGCACACTCAGAACCTTTAACCAGGACCCCCTGCCCAATTTTCAGGCAAGAACAATCCACAAGAGAAAGAAACTGAGGCTTGTGGTGAAATTCAGCTCTGTGCCCAACTCTTGGTCTCCAGAAGAGCCTGGAGAGAAGGACTAGTGCCTGGCTTCTCCTTCCCTGCCCTCAGGGGTTCTGCAGGCCTCCTTCCCTAGGGCTAGCTGGGGTCTCTTGTTGGCCTGGGGCTAGCTGCCTTCTTTCACCCCTCCTTCTCTCCCCACAGCTGGGTGGGGTCCCTGGGCTTGGCTGAGGCCCCTGTGGCCACAGTGTGAGGGCCGGGCGGGGGGACGGCGTCGGCGTTTTTAAAAATAAACCGACCGCAGGGAAACCAACGGAGCCGGGCTGGGCTGGGCTGGGCAGAGGAGGAGGGGGTGGTCAGGACGGGAGAACGAGGGAGGAGTGGCCTGGTCTGGGGGTTTTCTGGGGCCTAGCATCTTGGTGGTTTTCTTCTAGGTAGGAAGTCAGCCTCCTTCCTCCCTCCTCTTTTCCCCCTCCTTTCCCATCCTCTCTGTTTTCCTTAGCTTTCCTGTTCCAGTCGCTTCTGTCACTTCTTTGTTTATTCGGCTCTCCTCTCTCCCCTTCCCTGTTGTCTTTTTTACCTTTCTGCTTTTGTGGGTCCCTGCCCATTCGGTCTTTTAATGGCAGTTTTCACTCTGTCCCCCTTTTCCCCTACCCCACAGGGGCTTTTATGTCAGTCCCTGACCCTGCACAGGATCCTCTGTGCTCCATGTCTATGAGTTTGTGCCTTTCTCCTTCGAACTTCGAACTCCATGCGTCTATGTCTTTCAGCTAGCATTTGACTCCTGCCCCACCAGCTACCCTGCCTTAGCCCACCGAAGATCAGAGGCTCCAGGGAAACTCTGGCTGGGAGGGACCCTGGGGGTATACTGTGGCCATATTTGAGGAAGCTTTTGACATCTCAAATTTGAGAGCCCATGGAGCCAGCAGGACCTCAAAGAGAGGTAATTGGAGGGGGGAGGACAGCAGACTTGCATTTGTAGGGCAGTACACAAACCCCTCACTGCAACCTTAAGACACCAGACCTACCTCTAAGGTTGAAATCACACACACACTCACACACACACATCCCCAATGTTAGGAGCTACCAGACAGGGCTGGGAACCCTGGATTATTAGGTTCTTTCTTAGCTTCATTGGGAAGGCACCAGGCAAAGTCCCTGGGTGGCACAAACAGTTTGCTCTTGACTACTAATCAAAACATTGGGGGTTTAAATCTACCCAGCGATGCTTGCAGAAAAAGGCCTGGCAATTTGCTTCTGTAAAGATCACAGCTAAAAAGAAAACTCTATGGAGCTCTGTTTGCAGCACATGGGGTCACCACGAGTCAGAATCAACTCAAGAGCAATGAGTTTTGTTTTGTTTTGTTTTAACCAGTGAACTGCATAAGGTTAGATTTTGAGGACATCTTTTTTGGGGGTATTCTCAGTAATGGATGCCTATGTATGCCAGAGTACCACAAACTCTTAGGTGGTGGTGATCTTGGGAGTGGTTTGACCCACCTCTTCCCCGGTAGCAGCAGCATGGTAGGCATTAAGAAGATACTTTTGTGCTTCTAAAAGACTCCATGCTCTGCATATATACTTTCACTCACTGTGAGAGAAAGGTGAAGAGATACCAACTTTGTGGGCTGCATGTTAGAGGACACTGAGGCATGGAGGAGTGTGGCTGTGAGCCAGATGTGAGCCTTGGAGGAGCCTGAGGGCCTGGGGCTCTTCCCACTCTCCCAAAGGGGTACCAGCTTGTGTCACAAAGCAAGGGGTTCCCACTGCTCGCTTGAAAGACATTCTTGCCTCAGCCACAGTCCTGGTTTGGCGGTAGCCCTGTTCCCTCTCAATGTCCCAGTGTCTCTGCCATTGCCCCAGAGTTCCTGCCAAGAGATTCCTTACCAGGGACATGAGAACTGACCTCAGGGAAACCAGGCCACTGCCTTAGTCTGGGGGTAAAGCACAGACAGGAAGTGGAATATGGGATGAAATCAGGAAGATCTGGAAGAGCAAACTCCAGTCCCCTAATACTTGACTTTCACATTATGCTGCTCTTAGAGCATCAGCTTCCCTCTCCAAGCCTCTGCTCATGACTTCTGCTCTAAAACCACTTCCAGGAGTCAAGAGTTCTAATTCTCACCTCACTCAGACACCTCCTCTTTTCCAGCTCTTCTCACAATTATTTAAGCACAGTCTCCTATTCCTAGGAGGCCCTATGCACACCCCTAGCAGCCCCACAATGATTTCTGCTTTATGCCTCCTGGGGTAAGGCACTAAGTTGCAGATCTGGGCCTCTGTTCTCCTCCCATGACTCCACGTTGGCTCTGCCCCTGGTTCTCACTGGTCCATCTCTCTCTTACCTCTAATCCCCCTATAAACTCTTCCCTGGACTCTCTTTTCTGTTCTCCATGTGTCTAGGGCTCAGCCTCTGAGCTTTGCCCTTTATTCCGCACCTCTCCTCCTCTTCCCCTAAACAGTGCTCCCTTCTCCCCACAGGAGGAAGCTCACTATGGCTCCAGCCCTCTGGCCATGCTGACGGCAGCATGCAGTAAATTTGGTGGCTCCAGCCCTCTGCGGGACTCAACAACACTGGGCAAAGTGGGAGCAAAGAAGCCATACTCTGTGGGCAGTGACCTCTCGGCTCCCAAAACCATGGGGGATGCCTACCCAGCCCCCTTTTCAAGTACCAATGGGCTCCTCTCACCTGCAGGGAGTCCTTCAGCACCCACTTCGGGCTATGCAAATGACTACACTCCCTTTTCTCACTCATTCCCTGGGCCTACGAGCACCCAGGATCCTGGGCTACTAGTGCCCAAAGGGCACAGCTCTTCTGACTGTCTTCCAAGTGTCTACACCTCCCTGGACATGGCACACCCCTATGGCTCCTGGTACAAGGCAGGCATCCATGCAGGCATCTCACCAGGCCCAGGCAATGCTCCTAGCCCTTGGTGGGACATGCACCCTGGGGGCAACTGGCTAGGTGGTGGTCAGGGCCAGGGTGAAGGGCTGCAAGGGACACTGCCCACAGGCCCTGCTCAGCCTCCACTGAACCCCCAGCTGCCCACCTACCCATCTGACTTTGCCCCCCTTAATCCAGCCCCTTACCCAGCTCCTCACCTCCTGCAGCCAGGGCCCCAGCATGTCCTGCCTCAAGATGTCTATAAACCCAAGGCAGTGGGCAATAGTGGGCAGTTGGAGGGGAGTGGTGGAGCCAAACCCCCAAGGGGTGCAGGCACTGGGGGCAGTGGTGGATATGGGAGCAGTGGGGCAGGGCGTTCCTCCTGTGACTGCCCCAATTGCCAGGAGCTAGAGCGGCTGGGGGCAGCTGCAGCCGGGCTACGGAAGAAGCCCATCCACAGCTGCCACATCCCCGGCTGCGGCAAAGTGTATGGCAAAGCCTCACACCTGAAGGCCCACTTGCGCTGGCACACGGGGGAGAGGCCCTTCGTCTGCAACTGGCTCTTCTGTGGCAAGAGGTTCACTCGTTCAGACGAGCTGGAGCGCCATGTACGCACTCACACCCGGGAGAAGAAGTTCACCTGTCTGCTCTGTTCCAAGCGCTTTACCCGAAGCGACCACCTGAGCAAACACCAGCGCACTCATGGCGAGCCAGGCCCTGGCCCCCCTCCCAGTGGCCCCAAGGAGCTGGGGGAAACCCGCAGCACGGGGGAAGAGGAGGCCAGCCAGACCCCCAGACCTTCCACCTCACCTGCACCCCCAGAGAAAGCCCCTGGAGGCAGCCCCGAGCAGAGCAACCTGTTGGAGATCTGAGCAGGGCTATCTTGTCAGCCTCTCCTGGCTCCGTGGAACACTGCTTGCCCCTCACCCCCTTTGTGCCACGCATGCTGCCCCTTAGGGCTTTCTCCATGTCTCCTCTGGCCATTCTGGGCCTCAGTATCTCCTAAAAGTTTCCTCATCTCACCTCCTCCCTTCACCGTAAGCCTGGGTTCCTGCACTTTTGCTTCCTAAGCTCTTCCCTCACCCTGGCTCATAGCTTCTCTCTCCTCTGCTCTTGCCACACCACCTCCTTTTCTTCCATTTGGGCTCCATCTCACTAACTCCTTGACATGCATCCTTTCTGCTCCCCAAGCTTATATTTCTCCATTCCTCAACTTCCAGGCTCCAATTTTCCCAACTTAACTCCACTGCTTTCCTCTCCAGAGCTTTCTTCCTTTCTACAAACACAATAATGATAATGATGATAATTTATTGCCCCCTGGTGGCCCCTTTATTAGGGACCAGAGTTAGGGGAACTGGGGTTAGTGACCTGGCAGGGAGCAGGGTACCATGATGGGGGCAGACCAGCAGGGATCTGATCCCAAAGATGGGGTGACCCCAGCGTCAGGTAGGCTGCCCCCAGGCCTGTGTATTTTACCCCTCTGTACCGAGAATAATGAATAGTAATAATAATAATTCTATTTATCTAAGTTATGATGACGGGTCAGGTAGAGTGAACTGGGGAGGGAAGGGGGTCCATTTTTGCTAAGGAAATTCTAGCCAAATGCATCTCTGTATAAACGAAGGGTTAGTGGAAATCTTGTTAATAGAATATCTATAATCAGGGTCTCAGTTAATGAGGTTTCTCTTTTAATGAAATATCTGCTAATAGATGTATGTTAAAGAATTGATGGGGATATCTTTCAATGAGGGGATCCCTAACATCCCAAGCCCCAGCCAGAAGCTGTGAAACCTCAAGTCCTATGGAGGGGAGAAGGACTGGAATTTATCCCAGCTTCCTCAACCCCAGAGCAGGTTCTTCCCACTGTTCCTCAGACACCATGACCACATCAGGTTAATTCTCAGTTGCCATGGTTATGGAAACCTTGAGGCTTCCATCTTTGACACATTCTCTTGGGAAAACCCATCTAACAGGAGGAGGACGTTAGTTTGGAAGTACCTCTCCTGAAGAATGGGTGGGGAAGGCTTTCTCTGGGATCAGGTTCAAATAGATCAAGCATTTATTGAGTGTCTGCAATGTGCAAGGCATTATGTTAGGCCCGGTGCCTAGAAGCCATGAGAAAGAAGAAAATTACTGAGCTAGGAGGACAGAGGACCTCAAAGTTGATTTGGAGTGTGTCCATAAGCCCCCTATCCAGGACTTCTGATGCTCCCAACTCCACTTTCAGTGACTTTTAAAGCCGCTTTGTGCCTTTGAATGCCTTTCCTGTGACTTTGGATCCTCCTTTTCCGACTCCTGTTTCCTCAATGCCCCAAGTTAAAAGGTTAAAGCCGCTGGAGCTTGGGGAGAGGGTAATATTGTGGAAGGGAAGGGATGATGCCCTCATGGAGTCTTTTTTTTTTTTTTTTAAGTTTAATAAATAAAAATTTGATTTGAAATATTGTACTGGTGAGAAAAGGAGAAGAGAAATAGCGAGGGGTGGGCCACACGATTTTTCCTTAGCAGACTGGGGACTTCTGCGGGCATTCTACTGCGCACGTTTGCAATTTATACGCTCTGTAAAATACTTAGTCGTCCAGGCCCTCCCGCTGAGTTTGGTTTTTGACCACCCGGTGTTCTCTGCAGAGTTGGGAAGGCAGAGGCACAGAGTGGTTACTCCCTAGGCTCTTTCTCAGATTCTGCAACAACCGACCTTGGCCAGGACTGTAACCCACCAGGTCACCGACTGCTGCGTGGCCCCAGCCCCTCCGCATTGGAGCTCCGAGCCGGCAGACCCGGCCTGGCACGTAACCCGCCCCCTGCCCCGGGCCTGCAATCAGTCGTGCCCGCCACGGAGTTAGCGGAGGAACAAAAGCCACTCTGTGGCGGCCATCCCTAAGCCACAATAGGGCTTTGTGCGGCCTCCGCCCCCTAGGGCTCCCCCGCTGGGATGAGGGAGCTCTCAGGCTTCCCCCTTTCCACCCCTGGCCTGGGCTCGACTCCGGGCGGTGCCCTCGGGTCGGATGGTCCAAGTCGCTGGGACCTAAGAGGCTCTGGTGGCAGTGGAACGGGTGGGAGGGGATTGAGGATTCGGAGAAGGTTAGCTAGACTTGCTCGGGTTACTAGTCCCCTCCCTAACCCGCTGTCACTCCTACCCTTGCCCAGGTGCGAAATCTCCTGCCCTCAGGCTGGGCGCGGGGCTTCAAAGGCGCTTTGAAGAAATCCGAGTTCCGAGGACTTCTTTAGTAGGCTAGGGGCTGTGGCGGAAGAGAGGCGGGGAGAGGGGGTTGGGGCCGATAAGGAGCGAGGGCCACCTTAGAGCTGGTCTAAGACAGAAGGTCCTGAGTGGACCCCCGGACTCCCGCCCCCACCCCGCGGGGCAGGCTCCTCAGGACCCAGGGGAGCCTGGCTCTAGCCTCCCTGTCCCCGCCTGTCCGGTGCCAGCTCCTGCCCGCCGCAGCCTCGCGGTCCTCTCCTCCCCTGCCCCTTGGCCCCTTTCATCTTTCCTAGACTCCGCCTGGGGTTTTTCTGGTTTCTGGGAGATAAAAACCGCCTCAAATAGCGGCGGCGCGCTGCCAGGACAAACAGGGCCAGGCGGGCCATGTGCGCTTGGTTACCAGCCCCGAGACCTGGCGGCCGGCTTTCGGCGGGCCCAGGAAGGGGTGTAGGCCCAGCTCCAAGCACCCAGGCTCCGGCGAGGCCTCCCGCCTCCCAAAGTGGAGGCCCTTTTTAGAAGTCTAGGTTTTCCTCCCAGGTCGTAGGGAGGGGCCCCCAGTGGAGACCGCCCGCAAAGCGCTCTGAGCCTAGGCGGTGGTGGGTCACACTCGCTGTGTCGCCAGGGCCACCGCGCCCCCTGGTGAAGTTGGTGAGGAGCGCGCTGGCCTGCAGTGCGCTATAGGCCCATGTGCATTTTGCAAAAAACCATTCATCAAAAGTTAAATAAGCAATATGAGAGAGGGGAGAGAAGGCCCAATATCATCCTTGGTCGGGGATGTGAGGGGGCATGAATGCACATCTCTCTGCTCCTCCTTTCTAGTTCACATTACAGGTGAGAGGCACCTAAACAATAATTAAAACCTCTTTAAGGCAGAAAATTGAGGCTTCATGAAATGGTGGTTAAAGTTGTCGGCAAACCAAAAAACAAAACCAAACATACTGCCATCAAGTTGGATCCGAGTCACAGCTACCCCTCCTTGGGTTTCTGAGGCCATATCGCTATGGAAGTAGATTGCCCAACCAGCCTTCAGGTTAGCAGTCTAATGCCTTAGGCACTAGGCCTTAGGCACTAAGCCACCAGAGTTCCTAGTTGCCAGCAGGAGTGATTAATTTCATGGGATATCTGGGATTAGATGGTGCCATGATTAATGTAGGGACAAACAAAAATTTTGTCATTGCGTCCTCAGAGTTCTCCACCAATCTGTCAGTCGTTGAGTCCCTTTTTCCTTTCAGGTGTGTTCATTCCTCCTTCTCAACTAGAGCTTTCCCAACCAGGTTCCCCAGACTACCCTACTCTGCCCTTTAAGTGTTGTGTAAGTTCCCAGGTACTGGTGAACTAATTTGGCAAATTATACTGGGAGGCAAAATGGTGACATATTCATGGTCAAAAAGAACATTTCAAGATCTATCCTGAAGTACAATGCTGTCAGTGGTAATAAAATACCCATTCGCCTACAAGGCAGACCACTTAAATTCAAATTTACAGAACAAACACTAATGCCGAGGATGAAGAAATTGAAGATTTTTACCGACTTCCACAGTCTGAAATTGATCAAACATGCAATCAAGATGTATTGATAGTTATTGGTGATTGGAATGCAAAAGTTGGAAACAAAGAAAAAGGATCTGGTAGCTTAAAATATGGCCTTGGAGACAGAAACAATCCCACAGGTCATGTGATAGAATTTTGCAAGATCCACGACTTATTATTCATTGCAAATACCTTTTTCTAACAACATGAACGACAACTATACATATATACTATTCATCACCAGATGGTATACTAAGTAATCAAGTTGACGACAACTGTGGAAAAAGATGACAGAGACGCTCAGTGTCATCAGTCAGAAAAAACACCAGGGCCAACTGTGGACAAACCATCAATTGTGCCTGTGCAAGATAAGTTTGCAAGAGTCAAGGTACAACCTTAAGTATTGTTATTGCTGTTGTTAGGTGCCATAGAGTCAGCTACAGCTCACAGCAACCCTCTCCATAGCAGAACAAAACACTGCTCAGTCCTGTGCCAGCCTCACAATACTTGCTATACCTGAGCCAATTATTGCAGCCACTGTGTCAATCCGTCTCCTTGAGGGTCTTCCCCTTTTTTGCCGACCCTTCACTTCACCAAGCATGATATCCTTCTTCGGGGAATGGTCCCTTCTGACAATGGTCCCTTCTGACAACATGACCAAAGTAGGTGAGGTGAAATCTGGCCATTCTCGCTTCCAAGGATCACTCTGGCTGCACTTCTTCCAGGACGGATTCGTTAGTTCTTCTGACAGTCCACGGTAATTTCAGTATTCTTTTTTTTTTTTTTTTAACTTTCAGTATTCTTCACCACCACCACAACTCAACAGCATCAACTCTTCTTCAGTCTTCCTTATTTTTTGTCTAGGTTTCACATGCATATACCAAACCAAACACACTGCCATTGAGTCAGACCCGATTCATAAGTGACCCCTCCTTGGATTTCTGAGGCAGTATCAATATGGAAGTAGATTGCCCAACCTTCTTTCTGAGGAGTGGCTGGTGGGTTTGAACTGCCAGCCTTCTGGTTAGCAGTCAAACGCCTTAGGCACTACACCACCAGAACTCCCAACATATGAGGCTATTGAAAATACCATGGCTTGGGTTAGGCACACACCTTAATCTTCAAAGAGACATCTCTTCAGTACTTTAAAGAAGTCCTTTGCAGCAGATATACCCAATGCAATACATCATCTGATTTCTTGACTGCTGCTTCCATTAGTGTTGATCATGGAACCAAGCAATGTGAAATCTTTGACAACTTCAATCTTTTCTTCATTTATCATGACGCTGCTTATTGGCTCAGTTGTGAGGATTTTCTTTTTCTTTATGTTGAGGTGTAATCCATACTGCAGATTATAGTCTTTGATCTTCATAAGTAAGTGCTTCAAGTCATCTTCACTGTCAGCAACCAACGTTGTGTCGTCCTCAGATTGCAGGTTGTTAATGAGTCTTCCTGCAATACTTATGCCACACTCTTCTTCATATAGTCCAGCTTCTTGTATTATTGGAATTCTAGGAAGGAAAATTGGGCAGTCTACTTCCGTAGAGATACTGCCTTGGAAACCCTCTATGGTCGAAATCAATTCGATGGCAGTTAGTTTTTTAGTTTAGTTTTTTTTTTTTTAATTTTTTTTCTCATGTTAGTTGCTTAGCATACAAATTGAATAAATATGGTGAAAGGATACAACTCTGATGAACTCCCTTCCTAATTTTAAACCATGCAGTGTCCCCTTGTTCTGTTCAAATGACAGCCTCCTTGTCAATGTATAGGTTCCTTAAGAGCATAATTAAGTGTTCTGAATTCCCATTCTTCTCAATGTTATCCATAATTTGTTATGATCCACACAATTGAATGCTTTTGCATAGTCAATAAAACACATCTTTCTGGTATTCTTTGCTTTCAGCCAAGATCCATCTGATATCAGCAATGATATCACTCATTCCATTGTGAGATGGATTGATACGGTGGCTGCGATGATGGGATCAAGTATAGCAGGGATTGTGGGGCTGGCGCGGGATCGGGCAGTGTTTCGTTCTGCTGTGCATGGGGTCGCTATGAGT
>NW_006921834.1:3270145-3277462 GCF_000298275.1 Orycteropus afer afer
AGCATTTCTTCATATGTTTGTTGGCCGCTTGAATATCCTCCTTGGTGAAGTGTCTATTCATGTCTTCTGCCCATTTTTTAATTGGATTGTTTGTCTTTTCGTTATTGAGGTGCTGAAGTGTTCTATAAATTCTAGAGATAAGTCCTTCCATCTTCTTTTGATGTTTCCTGCATCATTCAATATTTTGCCCATAGAATCTTTCAATATTGCAACTTGAAGCTTGAATTTTTTCTTCACTTCTTTCAGCTTGAGAAATTATAAGCATGTTCTCCCTTTTAGTTTTCTAACTCCAGGTCTTTGGATATTTCATTATGTTTTGGTTACCTACTGCTGCTCTAACATAAAATGCCACAAATGGAATGGCTGTAACAAATAGAAGTTTATTCTCTTACAGTTTTGTAGGCTAGAAGTCTGAGTTCAAAGGACCAGGCTCTAGGGGCTGGGTGAAAGCCCCTTGACCTTGGGTTTCAGCTTTTCCTCTTGCTTCCAGCCCACTGAAGCTGGAGGCTGTCTTCACTCAGGCAGCTGCTGGCTGCTGAGGCTGACAAACCCAAGGTTGAAGAGTAAAAAGACAGTGCCAATAATACTAAACCACCCGACAAGCCATTGATTCAAGTCCATTAAGAGTCCCAAGATCAGCAGACAACATAGCATGCTGCTGAACAATGACTCAGCTACATGCAGGATTCAAGCATGCCAAAAGCTACAGATCATTCCTAAAGCTTCTCCTTACATACAGGTAGCAGACCACATCCCTAAGGCAGCTACTCAGCTGCTCACAGTAGATTCCAACATGGAGTTGATTACCAGTCTCATCATGAGGGATACTATATCCAGCTGTCCAGCCACTCAAAACCAGGCCCAGACAAGTTGACACATAACTTAACTACCACAATTATAATAATTGACTTTATCTTCTTGAGCTGCTCTTTGAAATCTTCTGTTCAGCTGTTTCATCTTGTCATTTCTTCCATTTGCTTTAACTACTCACCATTAAGAGCAAGTTTCAGAATGTCTTCTGAGATCCATTTTTGTCTTTTCTTTCTTTCCTGTCTTTTTAATAACCTTTTGCTTTCTTCATGGATGATGTTCTTGAGGTCATCCCACAATTCATCTGATTTTCGGTCATTGGTGTTCAATGAATCAAATTAATTTTTTTTCTTTTAATTTTTATTGTGATTTGGGTGAAAGTTTACAGAGCAAATTCATTTTCCATGCAGCAGTTCATACACATTTTGTCTCATGACATTGACCGCAATTCCCCACAATGTAACAGTTCTCTTCCCACTTCCTCCTCATAGTTACCGCTTCCCTGTGTCCTTCCCTCCCATACACTCCTGCCCCCAGAGCTGTCTCCCTGTGCAAATAATGCCCTTCTATGCCCTTCTGTTCTCCCATCATTGATCACTCTTTGGAGTATATCTGCCTGATGTAAATGTTCAGCCCCTATGCCTGTCTATTATCTGGCTGGCAGCCACAGGAGTGAGTTCAAGTCCAGAACTGAAGAGCAGCCAGGGGCCATAGTCTCAGGGGCTTCACCAGGTTCTAACCTGGTCTGTTGTTATGATTTTGAGTTTTTTTCCACATTGTTCTCCCACTCTATCCAGGATCTCCTGCATTGATCCCCCTCTGAGTGGTTGACAGTGGTAGCCAGGCACCATCTATTTATTCTGGTCTCACAGTCATATAGGCTGAGGATCTCATGGTCTACCAGTCCCTTGGACTAATTGTTTCCGTGCATCTTTGGTTTTCTTCATTCTTTGCTCTGGACGAGAAGAGACCCATCATTGCATCTAGATGTCCGCTTGTAAGCTTTTAAGTTCCCAGGCGCTACTCAACAAAGCAGGATGTAGAACAATGTTTCTGTGTAGTATGTTATGCCAATTGAGCTTGATGTCCCCTGAAACTATGGTCCTGAGCCCACAAGTCCAACTAGTCCAGTGAGTGCTCCTTCCAGGTAGCTGGGTGTGGTGAAGAAGTTACCACAACCTTGTCCCTTGTCAGCTCTACTATACATCTGGACATTCTTACAGCACATACAAATATGCTTGCAGAAACATCATCTGCCAACCCTTTACATGGTCATGGTCACACTACCCCCTGCCTAGACATACCTGATCATCAGCTTGTCCACCCATCTATCCACCCATAGGTCAAGGCTTGCTATCACTGACAACACAGTACTGTATATGCAAAAGGGTTAATCTTTGTTGTCTCTACCTCTGATGCACCTCTCTGTGTCTTCCTCTTCCTCAATGCCACCATGTTGGTCACTCACATTTGGTACATTGCCCTTCTCTTCACCCAAATCAATACTTGTCTCTACCTATCTAGCAGTGTTCCCTCCCCTCCCCGCCCACCCCTGGTAACCAACAAAGAAAGTTTCATTCCATATATAAACCTTTCTCTGACTTTTTACAATAACGAACTAATCCAATATTTGTTATTCTGTGATTGACCTAGTCCACTCAACATAATATCCTCCAAGTTCATCCACGTTGTGCAGTGTTTTGTAGATTCTACATTATTCTTTAGTGTTGCATGGTATTCCATTGTGTGTAGGTACCATAGTTTGCTTATCCATTCTTCTGTTGATGGGCATCTAGGTTGTTTCCATCTTTTTGCTATGGTAAAAAATGCTGCAATGAACATGCACATGTATATATCTGTTTTGTCCTGGTTCTCACTTCTTTAGGATATATACCTAGTAATGAGATTGTTGGATCAAATGGTATTTCTAATTCCATCTTTTTAAGAAATCATCCTACTGCTTTCCACAGTGGTTGTATCATTTTACAGTCTTACCAGCAGTGTATGAGAGTCCCAAAGAATCCCAATCTCTCCACATCCTCACCAGCATTTGTTATTCTGCCTTGTAAAACTTTGCTCTTAGTGCTGTGGCAAGATGGTATCTCATTGTTGTTTTGTCAAATCTATTCTTTAGATAGTCTCTGAACTCAGGTAAAATATAATCAAGATCATATTTTGGCTCTCATGAACTTGTTTTAATTTTCTTCAGCTTCAGTTTGAACTTGCATATGAGCAATTGATGGTCTGTTCCATAGTCAGCTCCTGGCCTTGTTTTGGCTGAAGATATTGAGCTTCTCCATTGCCTCTTTCCACAGATGTAGTCGATCTGATTAGTGTATTTTCCATCTGGTGAAGTCCATGTGTATAGCTGTCATTTATATTGTTGAAAAAAGGTATTTGTAATGAATAAGTCATTGGTCTTCTAAAATTCTATCATACTATCTCCAGCGTCATTTCTATCACCAAGGCCATATTTTCTAACTACTGGTGATTCTTCTTTGTTTCCAACTTTTGCATTCCAATTACCAGCGACAATCAACACACACCCCCCATGGGTGAAAAAGTCTTTATTGACACATAGGTTGCAATTAAATGGAGTGTTGGTTTGTTGAGGAATAAAAAACTCAAGGTAAATCTCAGCCTCTAGTTCTCAGTTTTTTGTCTTCTTAATGGACACTGTGGTAGTTCAGTTTGTGTGTCAACTTGGCTGGGCCTGGTTGAGTGACTGGGCAACTGGATGTAGTATTCCTCATGATGAGACTGGTAATCAACTCCATGGTGGAATCTACTGTGAGCAGCTGAGTAGCTGCCTTAGGGATGTGGTCTGCTTCCTGTATCTAAGGAAAAGGCCTGGGAATGGTCTCTAGCTTATGGCATGCTTGGACCCTGCATGTAGCCATGTCATTGTTCAGCAGCCTGCCATGCTCTGCGACCTTGGGACTTACAATGGACTTGAATTAATGGCCTGCCGTGTGGTTTGGTAACATTGGGACTGTGCCACTTTGTCGACCTTGGGCTTGTCAGCCTTAGCAGCCAGTAGCTGCCTGAGTGAAGAAAAGCCTCTAGCTTCAGTGGGCCAGGAGCAGGAGGCAGAGCTGAAGCCCAAGGCTGAGAGGCTTTCACCCAGCCCCTAGAGCCTGGCACTTTGAATTTGGACTTAAAGCCTCCAAATTGTAAGAATAAACTCCTGTTCGTTCAAGCCATCCCATTTGTGGTATATTCCTGTCTGAGTGGCAGTAGGTAACCAGAACAGACATCTTAGACATGGAGGCCTTGGCTGGTAGTCCAGGCCTTCTTAGGCTCTTGGGTGCCTCTGTCTTCCTGGCCAGGTACACAGGGGCTGTCTTGGACCCACTGCTGCCCTTGGCCTTGGATGAAGCTGCTGCCTTGGTTTTTGGCTCCTTACCAGGCCCCTGGGCAGCTGATCCTTTAGGGGCCTTGGCTGTGGCTGCTGTCTTCTTTGTTGCTGGTAAAGCAGCACCATTCTTGCCCTTGGGAACCTTGGCTTTGGAACTCTTATTCCTAGCTTTTGTTTTCCTGGGGGCCTCAGCATCTGCTGGAAGAGGGGCTTGGCTGCTGATGTTGCCTTTGGCTGTTGACTTCCTGCTGAGCTCAGCAGCACTGGGAAGGGCCTTTGTGGCCTTTTTCGGTTTGGGGGCAACCTTCTTGGTCTCATCTTGTTTTGCCACCTTGGCCTTGTCTTTGCCTCCTTTCTTGGGGGCCTTCTCCTTGGCTGTACCTGGCTTGAGGGGAATCTTCTTTACCTTACCTGGCTTCTTGGGTGCCTTTTTCAACTTGTCCAGGTTGGGAGGGTCCTTTGCCTTTGCCTTGGCAGGGTTCTTGGGGCCCTTCTTCTTGGCCTCACCAGGGTTCCTGCTAGCCATGCTGGTGGACATCTTTCTGGGATGGATTACCCTTTTTTTCTTGGCAACTAATTTGAAGCTGCTGGTGGCCCCCTTGGCCTTAGAGTTGAGGGGCCAGATGAGGAGGCCCCAATTGGGGCTCTTGGCCAGGGCCTGCTTCAGCAGGTGCTTGAACTGGATGATGCTCACTGTTGGGTACTTCTGCAGTACTACTTGATGGCTGCCACCGCTGAGGTGCCTTGTTGCTGCTCCCTAGCCTGCAGTGCCTCCAGCACCATGCATAGCACCATGGGGTTGAGGCATGCACTCGGACACCCCTGTGGCTTGGGCCTGCCTTCTCAGACTCAGACAACCCATTTGAGGAGGCCTCTGATGTATCACTGAAAGCTCTGCTGAACCTGAATACCATGGGTGACCCTGCAGGTATTTGAAATATCGGTGGCATAGCCTCCAGCCTCACAGCAACATGTGAGCCACCACAATATGACAAACTGACAGACAAGTGGTAGACCTTAAATATATCTGACCTGAATTTAGAGACCATCTCAAGAACAGATTTGCTACATTGAACTAAAGACTGAAGATCAGACAAGTTGTGGGATGACCATCCATAAAGCAAGAAAATCCCCCCATCCCCCCCCCCAAAAAATGCCACTGCCATCAAGTCGATGGCATATAGATAGCAATAGAAATACCATATGATCCAGCAACTCATAGCAGCTGAATGCTTTAACCACTGCACCACCAGAGCTCACTGAAGAATGCAGAAGGTCATGAAAAAGACAGGGAAGAAAGAAAAGACCAAAATGGATATCAGAAGAGACTCTGAAACTTGCTCTTGAATGTAGAATAGCTAAAGTGAACAGAAGAAATGATGATGTAAAACAGCTGAACAGAACATTTCAAAGGGCAGCTCAAGAAGACAAAGCATTATAATGAAATGTGCAAAGACCTACCTGGAATTTAAAAGCCAAAAGGGAAGACCACAGTTCACACTTCTCAAGCTGAAAGAACTGAAGAAAAAATTCAAACCTTGAGCTGAAATACTAAAGGATTCTGTGGATAAAATACTGAACAATGAAGGAAGCATCAAAAGAAGATGGAAGGAATACACAGAGCCACTGTACCAAAAAGAACTGGTTGCATTCAACCATTTCAGGAGGTAGCATGTGATCAAGAACCAATGATATTGAAGGAAGAAGTAGTTGCACTAAAGGCATTGGTGAGAAACAAGGCTTCAGGAATTAATGGACTATCCACTGAGATGTTTCAACAAATGGTTACAATGGTGGAAGTGCTCAGTCATCTATGCCAAGAAATTTAGAAGACAGCTATATGGCCAATCACCTGGAAGAAATCCATACCTGTGCCCGTTTCAAAGAAAGGTGATCCAAAAGAATGTGGGAATTATCAAACAATATCATTAATATCACACTCAAGGAAAATTTTGTTGAAGGTAATGTAAAAATGATTGCAGAAATATATTGGCAGAAAACTGCAAGAAATTCAAGCCAGATTCAGAAGAGGATGTGGAATGAGCAATACCATTGCTGACATCAGATGGATCTTGTCTGAAAGTAGAAAATACTAGAAAGATGTTTACCAATGTTTTATTGACTATGCAAAGGCATTAGACTGTGTGGATCATAACAAGTTATAGACAACTTTGCAAAGAGTGGGAATTCTAGAACACGTAATTGTGCCCATGCAGAACTTATACATAGACCAGGAGGCAGTTGCTGGAACAGAAAAAGGGGATCCTTTATGGAAGTAGACTGCCCATCTTCCTTCCATAGATCAACTGGTGGGTTTAAATCTCTGATCTTCCGGTTAGCAGCCAAAAGCCTTATCCACTACGCCACTAGCATTAGCCATTAGAGAGATGCAAATCAAAACAACAATGATACATCATCTCACCCTAGCACTAATAGCAAAGTTCAAAAAAAGAGAAAATAAATGCTGGCAAGGGTGTGGAGAGACTGGAACCCTCATACACTGCTGGTACTTACTCAAACTTACTGCTATTGACTTGGATCCAACTCATAGCGATCCCTTCCTTGGGTTTCTGAGGCGGTGTCACTACAGAAGTAGATAGCTTAACCTTCCTTCTGAGGAGTGGCTGGTGGGTTTGAACGGCCATCCCTCAGGTTAGCTGTCAAATGCCTTAGGCACTATGCCACCAGAGCTCCTCCACTGCTAGTGGGACTGTAAAATGGTGAAACCACTGTGGAAAATGGTATGATGCTTTCTTAAAAAGCTGGAATAGAAATACCATATGATCTAGCAATGCCACTACTAGGTATATATCCTAGAAAAATTAGAGCCATGACACAAACAGATAAATGCATATCCACATTCATTACAGCACTATTCACAATAGCAAAAAGGAGGAAGCAACCTAAATGCCCATCAGCAGATTAAAGGGTAAGCAAACTATGGTACACACACACAATGGAATACCATGCAACGTTAAAGAACAATAACGAATTTGTGAAACACTTCATAACATGGATGAACTTAGAGGATATTATGCTGAGTAAAATTAGTCAATCACAAAAGACAAATATTATATGAGATCACTGTAGCAAAAAGTCAAGACAATTTTTTTTTTTTTTTAGGATTTGGGTGAAGATTTACAGAGTAA